>NC_056735.1:521387396-521512396 GCF_019279795.1 Protopterus annectens
ATGTACCATTACTCTGTTGCAGAAGGTCTGCACGAGTATTCCATGCATGGGGCCAAGTGAATACTCCTGGAAACAAGGTAAGGATGGAATTTCTGTGCAAGGTAGCCCACTATATTTACTTGCATAATGCAACAGATCCATACATACAATGCTACATCATAATAATCCTTAAAAAGTACTGTGGAGGGTGCAGACTTACCTTGCAAATGTATCAGCTGACACAACCATAGATCAAAGCTGACCCTGTCTGATGCAAGCAGTATACAGTCAATACATGTGTAGGTACAGGATGTGTGGTTTGTCTGCCATCATTTTTCATTTTTGTAGGTGAGTTATAGTAAGGTGTCAGTCTCCATGGCCCTAGGTTGTCAGTAAATGTGCTATGCATTGTCTCTTAGCCAATGCCAAGGCATACTGAGCATGCCTACATCTGCTTACAAGGAAATCAGCAGGGGGTTCCTCCTCTGAGTCCTCCTGTGACTGTAACTGTGGTGATCTAGGCACTGGTAGGGGCCTGTGTATCCCTTCCCTTTGCTGTTCCTCCTGCAGCTGTTTCAGTAGGATCATATTGTGTAGCATAACACATACTGTAAAAATATATGCACATATGGCTGGGGAATACTGTGGGGCTCCACCAAATATATCTAGGCATTGGAATTGTGACTTCAGCAGCCCAAACATATGCTCTACGATGTTCCTAGTTTGTGTGTGTGCCTCATTATGGAGTTCTTCTGTGAGTATGTGTGCATTTCTGATGGGTGCCATCATCCACGGTTCCAGGGCGTAGCGACCATCCCTCAGTAAATGGTCGTGTGGGATGTCGCCCCTAGGAAACATCTGGAACAGCTGTGATGTTCACCAGATATGGGAGTCATAATAACTGCCAGGGCTGCCAGCACACACATTCAGGATATCCCCTGGGCATTGCACATGACTTCACAGGTACCAGGGCTGCCAGCACAAACATTCAGGATATCCCCTGGGCATTGCACATGACTTCACAGGTGTTGGAGTGGCACCCTTTGCCGTTATCGTAGAGTCTACCCTGTTCACTACCTGAAGCCTTGATGTGTACATGGGTACAATTTTTGGCACCCAGTACCTCTGTGTGGTGGGCTACATGGTAGAACTGCTGCATATTGCTGGCCAATGGCTAATGGGAGAGGGAAAAAGACATATGCTCACTGGCATGTGGTAGCAGTGCATCCAGCAACTGGTGGAGTATCCTGAATGCAGATGCTTGTCAGACCCCCCATCATTTCCTTAGTTGGTCTTTGAAGTGTAGCTGTAGCTAGTATCCTAAGGACTACACATACCTTTGTTTTCACTAGGATGGGTTTCCCTCTGTTGGCTCTTGCTCTAAGTTGAGGGTGGCAGAGCTCAGTTAGTGCTTGTAATATGTCTCTGTCCACTCTATAGCATTCTGCAATCTCCAGCTCATATAGCTCCTGGAAGGTTACCATGGGCCTGAACACTCTTCTCTTTCTCAGCCTAGGCCTACTGTCATTAGCACCAACAGCATTGACTTCAGCATCTAGTGCATATAGATGTAGTATTGCTGTAGCAATCACTAGCATTATCTGATCAGTTAAAATTTCCAAGTCAGTACTCCAATGCTTTTGAGTATTGAGGGAAAAACAGATTGTAGAGCATCGGTCAGCATAGCTTATTCATTCCTAAAGAATCATCACTGTCATGGGACTAGTGTGCCATGCATACACAATAAGGTATGTGCCGTGCTGTGCAGCATAGATTATACAAAAATCGCAATCAATAATTGTATATATCTTCTTTTAATTACTTGCTGCCTATGTCATCACTGTGACATGGGTGGTCTTCTTTCTCATGAACATGTTCAACTATGAGGTACACCATGCAAACACGGGTTCCTATCACATTGTCGAAAGCTGACAATGTTGAACGGCCAAAATATCGAAAGTGCCATTCATTGAAACTGTTCTTGTGGGATCGCGGTACAGTAATGATCAGAAAATGTGTCCCTTCCTCACTGTAGTGCGATCACGGAGTTGGTATATATAATTAGCGAGGGGTGTGGGGGGCATAGCCCCCCACAAGAACAGCTTTGATGAACAGCACTTTCGATATTTTAGCCATTCGATATTGTTAGTTTTCGACAGTGTGATATAGTCCCCGCAAACACATGCACTGTGTATTAAAAAAATCTTAAAAGTAATGGGACACAGCCCCTTGCTGGCATCCACATCCAGTGGTAATATCAACATGGTGTAGGAGCCTAGACAGAAGGGACCTTCATACACGGTTGCTCCTTTTACTGTTTCAACAAATTCACCTCATTTGCATACATGTTAGGGCTGACAGCCTGATAACTACACAGTTCATAGCCGTATAACCTAGGCAACAACACCAGTGCACCATTGTACAGAGCCAACACAATGTCCTATAATATATTTTTCTGATTATAAAATACTTTTTTTCCAGTTAGGTATATTTGTACATTGTTGCTCACAGTGCAAACATGCTGAAATCATTAAAAAAATAATAATTTATTTGTATATATTCCCTTGCATTTTTAGACATCAGAAATGCATTTTCACACATCACTGTATGTGATCTAACCGTTTCAGGAGAGGTATAACTTTATTTGTGGACTTTTATATCCCCTTCTTTCCATGGACATTCCTGTGCAAGGGAAATTTCCACATACACTACAGACACGGACATAGGCTGTACATGGATGCCTTTTTGCTTGTTGGATCACTTCACCTGGGTCATTTGCATAAAATTCACCCGCTTATGAGGTAATTTGCATTACACGGAACTTTTCTTCTTTGCTTGTGCTTGTTCACCGCTAAGCAGGGCCTACTGAATCTAAAACCTTTCTCACTCATGTACACACTGCGCCTCGATGTGTACATTAAAAAAAAATCATGTAGGGCTTACTGAATTCCCCCCAAAATTAGTCTTGCTACATAGATTAATCAAATTCTGTAAGTTAGGAATATATTTTAAACCTTATTTTGTCAGTAGTTGGTAATTATTTGCAATATGTTGCTCAGTGGGTATTTATAATAAAATCCAAAAGAGCTTATGTTTATTTTGTCAGTAGTTGGTCAAGTATTTCCAATATGTTGCTGAGTTGCTATTTAAAATGTAAATCCAAAATTGTTTATGTTTCTTTCAAAATATACACTCCATCAATATGCCAGGCTTTGTTGAAAAAGTGTTTACATAAACTAGTAAACAGTTGTGTATACTGAAGTATTCTGTAAATATATGCAGTATTTAAACAATTTGATTTCCTGTGCTACTCTGACATAGCCTGCATACCACTCTGATTTAAAATGGAATAATATTTGCATTTTTATATATATATATATATATATATATATATATATATATATATATATATCATAACACTGTTTTACTGGCTTAATGTGACTATTAGGTGCCCCTTTTCTTCCAGTTACACAGCTTGGCATATTTTATTGCTACTGACTAATCAAGAGGTATGCCATTTTAAAGTGTGCTTTATCATCTGCTTTGGAATTTTATGCTACTTCCTTCGGTGTGCCTTGATTTTCTTACATTCTATAAAGTAACCTGCATATTTCAAATGTCTACACTACTTATCTTTTTTGCTTCATTTTTGATTAACCTCTTCAGTTTAATGCTGTGTTAGTCTTTGTAAACATTTATGTATTTTATAATGTACAGTTTCAAGACTATGGTGCAGATGTAGAATAGGTTCCATTATACAATGACCCCCCCCCATTAATATTCAAAAACGTGCATGCTGATTGGGCAGCGTGCACATTGTAAATCAGAGTTATAGTAATGGAAAAAGGTCCGATCGCAATGGAGAACGCAAGATTTCCGTTGCTTCACACTGTCTCGCTATGTTAAATGAGTTTAACATAGTGAGACAGCTTTAAAAAAACAACGGAGATTCTCCGTTGCTTATTTTAAAGCTGTCTCGCTATGTTAAATGAGTTTAACATAGTGAGATAGTTTGTAAAAAGCAACGGAGATCTTGTTTTCTCCGCTGCTTTTTTCAAAACTGTCTCGCTATGTTAAATGGGTTTAACATAGTGAGCCAGCTTTAAAAAAAGCAACGGAGAATCTCCGTTGCTTTCTTTAAAGCTGTCTCGCTATGTTAAACCTGTTTAACATAGCGAAACAGTTTGTAAAAAGCAACGGAGATCTTGCTTTCTCCATTGCTTTAGCCCACAGCTCTGATGTACTGCTTAGGCATAAGCATGTGCAGTACATCAGAACTGCCGCAGAATACCAGACAGCTGCGGAAGGGCACCAAGGAGGCATTATACAATGCCATTATTTAAGAAAAGTAATTATTTTTTTCTTAAATGATGGCATTGTATAATAGCAATAATCCACTTCTGGGTGTGGGTAATGCTGGATTTACCCACGGTTGGCTTTGTTTGGCCACTTGGGCTTCACCCTCATGACCAATCCACACCAAACATGGGTAAATCCAGCATTACCCACACCCAGGCATGGGTTATTGCTATAATAAATTTTTGAACTCGGGATTTCAACCTCAGACTTCCACTGATACAGACATTGTAACTTGTAAATTATTTCAGTCGCATAACAACTCCTAGGAATTTTTCAAGCAATATGCAGCCAGGGTAAAATCAGTTATTTTAATCCCAATGTTTCTAGTTCAATAAGGAAGTCATGGTATTCTTCACCACTTGTTTTAGTATTCAGTCATTCTACTTGATCAGATCATGTGTAATCATTATCTAGTGAAATTGATACAACTGCATTCCTAATGAGCTTTTAATGTGAGTCTGAATAAAAATATAAACCATCTATGTTCATCTCCTAAATAGTAGCACAGTATGGAGCTAAAAGTCTTTTGTTATCATAAACTGCATTGAATTACTAAATTATTATTTTCACACTTCAAAAAAATAAAAATGATGTTACATAAACACTTTTTTTCATTCCTAATAACTATAAATGAAAATCCAACATATGACTTTGGTGTCTGAACAATGATTTTAAAAACTAACTAATTCAATGTTTCAATGTCTTCAATAAAAATAAACATAGCACAACTTTAGTCCTTGAACTAGGTCATAAAGTCCTTATTTATAAAAAGCATACTTATTACACCATGTTATTTTTCCATAAACCATGATGTAATGAAAAAGTTAAATAAATGATAAAAATTAGTTGCTTTTTTAGTTTGTACATACATTTATATGATTTTGTCTGATTTAAAATTAATGTCACACAATGGCATATTTTGCGAGGATATAGGATGTAGGAGTGTCCATTGTATAACAGTAGGATGGATTTGGTTAGGAAAACAAAACACCACATATTTGCTTGGACCACAGGTAACCAGTGTGGCATTGTTAGGGATGCAAACATGAAAGTATATTGCTGCATAAAGAGATGTGGATGGTTACACATACAGCACTTGTATTCTTTTATACTTCCCCTTAGTCCAATAAATAATTAGATTACATAACAAAATAAGAGGTAGGTAGCTGCAGAAACGGTTTTATATAAAAAAAAGTAAAGGCATTTTAGTTGGAGAAGTTAGTTTGAACGTTTTAATAAATTGCATACTGTTTCCTGCCTCCCTGTTTTCTGGAGCACAAAGTCAATATAGCTTCCACTCACTGCACAATATTTTTTCTTGAGTTAAAAATTAATTTTAGCATGCAGATGTTATAAATATTTTATTTAAAGTTCTTGGAAGAAATATTAGATATTAATAGGCTTGGTCTGTTTTAATAGTACTTATGTAAGCTCTCCTGCAAGTTTTCTTTAACTAAAAATTCCAAAAATTAATTAGAATATTTACATGGCAAATTTTTCCTGAAGTCTTTTTTTTTTTGGTGCCAAACAGGAATTTCTTGTACTTTCGGATACACAGGGAACATGTCACCATAGCTATGCAAAAGTGAACTTGTTATTTTGCACTTCCTTTCTTTTAATTTACCCTGTGTTTAGTCAAGTCAGTGAGACTGCAGAATTGTGTGTTAAGGAAGTTTCTCCTTGGATCCAAACTTGTATAATACTAGGTTGCTATAATCACAGATGCGATGGTATGGTAGTGAAAAGACATTGCTGCTTGGAATGTTTTTCAGCTCTGTTAAAGATGATAAAATGAATTGTGAATTTAACAGAATTGGCAATACGTAGTGTGATATTAGTTTATACAAAGCTTTGCAGCAGATTGTTATATATCTTACCACTTGCTGATGGTTAGCTTGCTTAATCAATTCATTTAGAAGTGGTAGAATCACATTAACTTGGCTCTTAAAAGATCACCTAAAATTAAATGCCCTATTTTATTAGGAAGTCAGGTTTTTTGTTTTTTAAACGTCTGATAGACCAAACAAGGTTATGTTGTCTTTGGAGGTGTATGGCTAGCACAGTGATAATTAATGGTGGGGGGGGCATTCAGATGTAGATCTTATCTGTGCAGTTTTCACCTTTAACTTGTATAAGATACATACATATATACAAATATACATACAAATATTTCAAGCATGAGCAATAATGCCTGTCTAGCCTGCCAGTATTCCAAAGCAGTTATTCCCATAAAAACTGTCCAGGTTGTTCTTAAAGTACTGAAACTAATGCTTGCTTTAATGTTATTTGTTAGTTTAGTCTATGGATCAGCTACTACCTCGGAGAACCAATTGTGCACTTCTCATTCCTATAGAATCTTACACACAGATTGTCTGATGACTTTCTAGTACGTTGTGATAACCCAAAACATTACCAAAGGTAGCCTCTAAATGCCCTGCATGCTTGAATAATGTCATCTCTTAAATATCTGTGTGAGTCACTGTACAAGTTCAGACATTTTAGTCTTTCATGATAAATTAAATGTTCATATCCATGGAAGTCTTGTTATATTTCCACTGTACTTTTTCCAATTTACTTGTGCATGTTTTCTTATCAGGTTTCTATATTGTTATTCCATGCAATAGCAGACAATGATTTCATCATATTTGCTTTCTTAGACTTCATAAATCTTGAAGCAAAAAACATGCAGACCAGACAGTTATGTATCGTAACTGCTGCAAGGACTTGTAGTGCCTATTCAGAAATGTACTGCACAACAATGCCACGACTGTAAAGAATCACCAAACAGATTTGAAAAAAGTTAAAAACAGTAAGTTATTGATACAATCCACACAAAGGTTGAGTGCTTTTATCCATAAACAGCAAACTTGGACTTCATCAGAACAAACCAGTCAGAAGTACGTAAAGTTTTCACTTCAGAAATATAAGCAGCCTGGTGTTTTAAAATAATTTCTGAGATATGGCCACACGGAGTTATGCTGATACAATTAATTATATTTCCATATATATATAAGAGTAAAACCACATAATAATTGCAAATCTTTCACTTTAAAATACCCAAATATTCAACTCCAGCAGATTTCTCCACAAAAGTCAGTTAATAATTTAACACATTCATCCTACCCCTTCCAATGAACTTCATCAGACTAGTCTTGGTTTTATTTCTATACAGATATACCTCTGTGTTGGTCTTTTTTTTTTTTTTTTACTTTATACATTTTTTTAATACAACCTATAATTCTATAACTATCATTAACAAATTGGTCAATATGAATAGAAAAATTAAAAGCTAGATCTACCCATATTCTTAGGTATAGATCTACCCATATTCTTAGGTATTTAAATAAATGTATAGTTTCAGTCACTGTGTGGTGTATTAAATACAGTGGCGGCTGGTGACTTCAAATTAAAGGAGGGCTGCAGGAGACAGCTGAATGGGTGGGGCCAAAGGGAATGGGTGTGGCCAACTAGAAAGGGGTGGAGTTATGCTCAAAACCACAACAACTGAAACTTTAATTAAATACGCTGCCCTGGGTGCCAAACCGTTATTACGAGAGTCCAATCAGGACAAAATGAAGTGTAGAAGAAAAAAATATTTCAATGCATTGGCTACATGACAACTTACTTACTTAATATCCAGATGGAAACAGGTTGTGAGGCATGAAAAAATAAATTATTTTTTAAATACATTACTGGGATGCCAGTCAAAATCAAGTATAAAAAACAAGCAGCACTCAACTCAAACTACTACTCCTTGTACTGCAGTTCTAATTATAACTTATATTCAGCTTTATAAAATTGCCAAGTAACATGCTGAAAGTAGCAATCTCTGTGATACCCCCACTTGTAAAAATGTTTCTTATCCAAAAGACCTGCTACCTGACACAACTATCTACTTGTTTCATGGGGAAGACATGATCAAAGTAAAAAATGAACAGCAAACAAGCTCAAGATAAATTGCTTAACGGATTCCTGCACAAGTTATGGACCACACATGATAGATTGTCATTCTGTTTAGTTTACGGGTAAAGCCTGCAAAGATGACTGCAAGTCTCCAACAAAAGATGACTGCACTTCTCCAACAAATGTAATGAGCTTCTAAAAATACTGTAATCCTGTCCTTTTATTACAAATACTGTCATATGCATTTCAATACCCAAGGCTTATACATTATCTAGTTATGTAAATATTATCTGCATGGCAACAACGAAAAGGCTTTCAATGCTGGTAATTCTTTAACAGTATGCCTATAAAAGCTTACTTGCATCTTACAATCTCCGACAAGCTTACCTGATGGTCATTAAATCATTGCAACTTAAATAGAGCAACAGGGCACTGTGACAGCATGCATTTCCTGAATAATAAGAAGCATAAATCAACAGTATAAAAATATGACAGAAAACCAGAACATTCTGCAAAATCAAGGACAGATGAAAAGCCAGTCATACTTGTGGTCTACCTTGGATGGGGGAATACTCTGCACACTTACACTGCATAACTGCTCCTTGCCTTCCTTGGACACATCCAGAGCCACTACAATGGAGGGTGGGGTGGAACAAGTATGTCACAATTTGAAATGTCTCTGGCTGACGGTGATGGCTCTGACACTCATACCTTTCAAATTCAGAGCAAGAAATCTGGACAAAGCCATACATAGAACTAGAAGTGGGACACAGGCCCAAAAATAAGGACGATTTTTAAATATTGCTCTTATTAACTTAGATAATAGAACAGTAGTAGGTCTTGCATTAGTACGGATTTTCTGAAGGGTATGAAATCTGAAACTGAAATGTCTGCCATTATTTTCTAACTTCAATCTTTAATGACTTGCCACTAATTTGCCAGAAAAACACAATTTTATGAAAAACAGACCAAAAACATGATGCAAAAATATAAAGTTGCCACACAATACAGCTGGGAACCTGTCAAAAAAGGGACAACTTTTTAATATTAACACTGTTAACTTGAGCAGCTAACAAAATAAGAGCATCTACATGCATTTCTGAAATAAAAGTAATCTATAACTCTGATCATTACAATTATATATAATTGTAAACCCTCCACGTTTTCTTCCAAAATTGCCATTTTGAGGAGGGATTATTAGGGGAGAGCAACATTTTGAGCCAAAACTGGGGACAATTGAGAGGTTTGGATATTCCTAATTCTACAAAGCGATTTGCACGTACATCTCAACCTCTTAATGCAGGAAATCTGGACAAGGCCAAATATATTGGGGGAACATACAAACACTACTAAAAATTGCTCTTGTATAAACTTAAGACAGTTGATAAAATAACAGGTCTTGCATTAGCATGCATTTTTCTAAAGGTTATGACGTCTGAAACTCAATGTCTGTCATTTAGTGACTTCATTCCCAAATGATTTGCTAGAAAACCACAAATTTTATGAGGAACAAACCAAAAATAAGAAGCAAATATCTATTCATTCTGCAAAAATATGGACAACTGAGAGGTATAATTCAACCAGGGCTGTCTGAGTTCGTTACCCTTCCCCCTCACAAAATCATGGTCGAATGGAACCTCCCCCCTGCAGCCATTCTCATGTCCCATTCCTTGATTATTTTGTCCCATTTACCATAAACTTTGTAATGTGCATACTGCTTTACGTCTGCGATGATTTAGATTTCATTTGAAAGTTTTATTTTGCATTTTACAGCACAAACCCTAATAGATATCTGTTAAACAAAGCAATGCAGTCTCACAATGAAAATAGACTTAGCATTAAAACTTCTCTGCCCTTGAAACTCACATGCATTGAAACAGCATTGAAACCCACATTCAAAGAAAATACATTTTGCCAGTGGCAGATAAAGATTAACTTTGGGCTGTTTTCAAAATCATAGGCCCCTTGAACATGAAACATAACCTTCCTGATTGTATTACATTATATTCCTTGTACAATACAATACAGTTGTTAGAGAGCATTTTAAATTTATTGTTTTGAACATTTTTCCAGTAAACAATGAAACAAAACGCATGCACCAATGACAAAACTGCCCAATTCAGAACATTTCCATCATAAAAAGTCTACTCAACCTTCTATAGTCCACCAGCATCAGTAAATATGCACAATCTCTGAAGTAGTAAAATCCACATTAAAGAAATCTGTAACTAATAAAGAGGTTGCTGCTAGCAAACAACTTTATATGTCATTGTTTCATCTACAAATAAAGTGCCTGTTGCCCTTGAAGAATAAATTGCCTATGTTGTATGCATTAAAAAAATGATAAGCTAGTAATACCGCATTAGGGAATGGATGGCAAACTGATAACAGGTTCATAGTTACTAGGTATCTTTGTCAAAAAGGACTGTAGCATTCACCCTCTTTACACCACAGTACAGTAATGCATCTACCTACTTTGGGAGTAGAACCCACAGCCTTCTGAATCAAGAGCAAGTACACTACCTGTTGTTGTATTAACACTGCAAGCAGACTTACCATAAGCAGCACTAAACGTTTGTTCCCCTGCAGCTCTCAGCCCCTTGTAAAATCTACTCGACACTCAGCTGTATCTCTGAACTTTGCAGCACAAGAAATCTGGAAAAAGCCAAAATTTATTGGGGGGGACAAAAGGCCAAACACCAGGGACACATTTTAAACATTGCTTGTATAACATTGGAAAGTTGCTAGAATAAAATGATGTGTTACCACCATACATTTCACTGCCACGTCTTGAACCCAGGGTACCCTGTGCAAAACAGTCAGAGAAACATACCACTATGCCAAATCAGCTGAAACAGAGGAAGACAAACTTAAATGGCTACCATTTAGCGAATTCAATTCTCACCATAGCTATCAACCTCTTAGCAAAAAACATGTGGACAAAGCCAGTGATGGGGGGAATACAGCCCTCAAACATTCAGTGAATTCAGTTCTCACAATAGCTCTCAACCTTAGTACAAAATACCTGGATGAGGCCAATAATGGGGGAATACAGTCCCAAAAATATGGGCAAATTTCAAATATCCATGTTATAAACTTAGACAATTGCTAGAATATAAGGTTGCTTTACCATGTACTTGCTGAAGAATATGAAGTCTGAAATTCAAATGCCTGTTATTTTTAAACATTTGTTAACCAGAAAACTAGTCTGACTTGGAACAAAACAAAGCCAATTTTCAGCAGAGCAGGGAGAAACATCTTTGTAAGGGATTGGAGGACATGCAGACTCCACACAGAAGGCACTCCAGCCAAGAATCAAATAAGAAAACCTCTAGATGTTAGGCAACAATGCTACCAGTGCACCACTGCATCTACAAACCTTTACAAGGAAAGCTGAAAATGCAGAAACCAAAGATTTTATGAGGAACAGAACAAATATGAGGCAAAAATCTGCAATGTTGTACAAATAGTGGTGGGTAGGGAATTTGGGCCCTTGCCACTTGCATCCAAGGTACAGGGTTCAAGCCTGAGTACCTCTACTCACCACTATGTGTTAACAGGGGCATTTCACACACACACACACACACACACACACACACACACACACACACACACACACCCCTAATTGAAGCAGCAAACCTCCATTGCCCAGAACGCGCTTGACTGCCTTCAATGCTTCCATGCAAGCCACAAATTACCTGTCTCCTGATTGGTCCTGTCTGTGGATCAAGCAGTCCAGAGCTCCTCTGTTCTGTGCGGTCATCTACCGCACAGATTCCTGGGCATCTGCAGGGCAGACAATACCTTCCCTGTATTTGGACTGCTGACTCAGGCAGTCTGAGTATGTCTGCGGAAGTCCGGTACTCATAAAGATTTTTTTTTTTTAAATTTTATGTTTCACAATTTTTATTTAATTTGTTTCTAGATGGGAGGGCTGCAGTCCTGCAGTCCAATAGCATGAGTCACCCCTGATTAAATATTCATCTTTCTCCTTTCAGTTCTTTTCTCCCAAATCTCATATGCTTAGTTTGTGATATATTTACCAGCATATTATTTGCATATGCCCAGGCATGCCCTATCTGTAACATATTTAATCAGTTTAACCATTGTCTTGTCATGTGCATACAGACTGTGGAACACCACAGATGAAAAAGAATATAGGTACTAAACTTTGACATAATACTGCAGGTAATCATTTCATAGGTGATGACTAGTAGTTACACTGATAATTTAAATAAACTGAATGACATTTAAATGGCATACAATAACCTTTAAATTTGTCTCCAGCTGTTGTATACTCTTCAATGTTTGCAAATAGCATTAATTCCAGATATGCTATGATTAGTACTGGCCCCAATGTCTTAGCACAGTCTTAAAATGCTGAGCCTGGATGTTGTTGATAACTTATCATGGACTATTGTACTAGCAAACAACTTCTACACACAGATTCAGGGGTTCAAATCACCCTGACAGGCTCTTATTGGGTGGCCACTGTTTTGTAATATGTAAGCAATAAGCAAGTGTTATCTGAGCTTGGGCATTTGATAAGCTGAACATTTATTTCTTGAAGTTTACAGGTAGAATGGGGTGCACATTACAGAGTTAAGTATAGCTGCTTAATTCAAATGAATGCAGTATGAACATATGACACAGAAGGCAATGGACATTGTCATTTACAACAATTCACTCATAGAGTGAATGTGGCAGTAAGGCTTGATACAGAGCAAAACGATTGCTTTCATTCACTGGAAGCAGCATTTTCCTAAGTCTGATATAAATGTTAAAAGCACAAATCAGACTATTAAATCTTCTGTCTACCTTACCTATCATATACAAATAATTATTTGGATGCTTTAATCTAAAAAAAGTAATATCAATGCACCATCTCAGGTTTATTGTTATCTCAGATAACATTTTGCTGATTATACTGGCTTTAATTTAAGTATATTTAAGAGAATAACGTGCAGCGGTTGTTGCCAATGTTATTGAATTAGATAAGAAGTTAGCTAGCTCTTTAATATTGTTGGCCTAGATAACATTGATGCATTTGTTGAGTCTATGCAGAGTAATGCTTTAGGCAATGGTGCATTTCCGAATTTTTTGTTGATAAAAGTGGATCAGGTAATACTTTGTATTCGTCTATTATGCCAGAGGAACATGCTTATGTTATAGATAAAAAATCTGATTATATGTCTACTAGTGCAGCTGTTGTGTTCAGTGATACCACACAGATATCTAAATATGTTCTTAATGATAATAGGGTCTATATTACCTTATCAAAAGCTGATAAGAGTGAACGCTCTTTGATCAATCCCTAAATAACAAACGCACTAAATAGCAAAAACACAGAACAGAAATTTTTTTCCCAGGGAAAAAAAATCGCTGTTCCGCAAAAATAAAAACAAACAAAAAAAATGCAAACACAACATGAAGTGGAGGGCTTCACCCCCCACAAACCCTCACTTCTTAAATATACCAACTCTGAGATCGCACCACAGTGGAGGAAATGGCAAACTCCCAAAAACGGTTCAGCGATTTTTTTTCCCTGGGAAAAAAATCGCTGTTCTGTGTCTTCGCAATTTAGTGCGTTCGACCTTTACAGGTCAATCAAAGAGCGTTCACTCTCATCAACTTTTGATAAGGTAATATAGACCCTGATAATAAGCCTGCTGTCAGAAAAGGTTTTGCTTCATACCTACATTCTGGAATAATCTTACAGATACTATTTCATATTACAGATGTTTTCCAGGAATTAAATTTTAAAACTACAAAAAAAAAAAACAAAAAAAAAAACAAGTAATCTCCATGGTATTCCCCAAAGTCTCAAACAACCCACTAAACAAGTATAGTAGGTCCAAAAACAAAACAGTGTAATAAACTTCTCTGTGTGTGGAAGATATATCTAATTAATCACTGTACATTAATCAGATCAGATAATGGTAGTAGAAATAACAAACTTAAACTTGTCCTAAGTCAAAGAAATAATAAAAAATATATAATTTGAAATATTGTACTGAATTACTAAGTATTCAAAAGTAAATCAAGCTGGGTAGACAGTCTGTTTCCAGCCGAAAATACTTCATTAAGTACACAGACAAGCGATCCAAGTAAAACAAAACAAAACAAAAAAAAATAACAGAGTAATGTTACTCTGTTATTTTTGTTTTGCTTGGATCGCTTGTCTATGTACTTAATAAAGGATTTTCGACTGGAAATAGACTGCCTACCCTGCTTGGATTGCTTTGCAATACTTAGTAATTCAGTACAATATTTCAAATTATATATTTTTTATTATATTTTTGACTTAGGATTAGTTTAAGTTCGCTATTTCTACTACTATTGTCTGAGCTGATTAATATACAGTGAGTAACTAGATATATTTTCCACAGAGAGAAGTTTCTTACACTGTTAAATTTTAAAACTACAATTCATTTCCTTGAAAATTCAGTAGAAGTGCCTATTTTTTAGATGAAATCACCTTGAGCATCACAACATTCCTCTTATCTTAAAAATATCTTTAGAAAATATGAGTGATCAGTCAAGTGGTGAATGATAAACCAAAATACTATAACTGTACTTGTACCAAATCGTAGCATGACATACTCAATATAGTAAATTTGGGTAAAGAAAATATGAGAAAAAGTCTTTAAATAAATGATTGACTTCAACAATTGGCTAAGCTTCTGGTGTTATTCTGAGGGGATCCAATATCTGTCTGCCTGGGATGACATGATCGGCAGACCACGATGCTTTGCAAGAGATGGCCTGCACCTGTCGCCCTTGGGATTCTGGATACTGGCTAAGGCTCTTGCCATCCCTATAGTGCCTTTTTTAGGCAAGGTTCAAATGGCAAATTCACCACCGTAACAGGTACAAGAAGCAAAATCTGAGGGTAATGCTACTCAGTGCTAGAAGTCCAAACCTCAAAATGCACTCACTCGAGCCACTCCTTAAAATGGAGAACATCAACATCTCTGGAGTGACAGAGACCTGGTTCAAACCTCCAGAGAGCACCCCTGCATTACCAGGCTATAAGTCATACCACACCTTTTGGCCACCTAACCTGGACCAAAACACTAAAGGCAGAGGCATGTCTATATTCATTAAGGATATTCAAACCTCCAGGCTAGTTGCTCAGCATAATGCATCCAAGATAATCCAAGTGCAACTAATTCTGGGAAAGACTGCAATCCAAATTGTAGCTTGCTACAGATCCACCACCATGCCCCAGGATTCCCAGTCCTCATTTCTTGATACACTGAAAAATATTAGAGTACAACCCAACACCCTAATAATGGGTGATTTCAACTACCCCACCATTAACTGGGAAAACAACTCATGTACCAACTCTTTTGCTCAACGTTTTCTGGAATTCATAAATTACAGTGCCTTGGATCAACTTATCTACACCCCCACCAGGGGCAGAAATATCCTAGACCTGGTCATTACCAACATTTGTGACCGGTGTTCCACACCAGAGGTCAGTTCCTCGTTGGTCAGATCCTACCACAAGCTAATCACCCTAGACATCCACATCCCAACCCCACACCTCATTAGGGAAAACAAAGTAAAACATTTCTCCAAAGCCAACTTCACGCTTCTTAAGATGGAAGTGGCAAACTTCACAACACCCATCCAGATGGACAATAGAGGTACGACTGCTGAATCCTACACAAATGCACTTTATAAGCACTTACACGAGTGCATGGATCGTGCTATCCCTAACAGAACCAAGATGCTATCCTCCAAAAAAAGGAGGTCACTGGTGGTCCCCTGCCATAAACAAACTCTACAACAGAAGAAAGTAACTGCTGCAAAAAAAGAGTAAAATCCTATGACCGGAGGAACTCCCTGGTCAGCCTCAGTAAGAAGCTGAGACCCCACATAAAATCCTCCAAAGCTAGTTACGAAAATAAAATCACAACTATTTCTAAAGACAACCAGAAAGCATACTATAGCTATGTCAAGAATCTCAATGGCAACACTCAGATCTGCTCTGAATTGCACCACAATGGCACTAAATATACAGAACCAACTGATATTGCCAACATCCTGGCAGATAGGTTCAGTGCCAACTTTACCCCCCCTCTCACCCCCTAAAGGACTCATATGTAAACCAGAATAATGCAAAGTTCCTGTAATCACAGCTGCACAGGGCAAAACCACACTCTCCAAAGCCAAGAACACAGCATCCATGAAACCTGACAACATCCCAGGCTGTGTTTTACACGAACTAGAGAATGAACTGGTACCCCACCTAAGTAGCATGTTCAGTCATAGCCTCACCTCAGGCTTTGTGCCCACTGAATGGTGTACAGCCATGGTTATCCCACTCCACAAAGGGGGATCCACCATGGACCCCAGGAACTACCGCCCTATTAGCCTGACAAGCCTGGTCTGCAAGGCCATGGAACGTAACATCATGGAACTTATAAACAAAGACATTGGTAATCTCCAAACTCTGGACCCCACCCAGTTCACGTCTGTGAAAGGCAGATCATGTCTCCTAAACCTGATAGACTTCTCTGAAGTCACCAAAGCTGTACATGAGGGTAAGATGGTTCACACAGCCTATCTAGATCTTGCCAAGGCTTTCAACACCATCCCCCACTCTGGAATTATAGATAAACTCACTAAACTAGGTATAAAGCCCTATGTCACAAGATGAGTTGCCAACTGGCTCACTGACAGAACCCACATTCTGAAAGTAGCAGACTCCAAATCCGACTTCAAACCAGTGACAAGTGGAGTACCACAGGGTTCAGTCCCGGGTCCTCTCCTTTTTGGTATCTACTTCTCTAAAGTACAGGATAACACAGAAGGTCTTTGGCTAATGAATTTCACAGATGACTGCAAACTAGGAGCCATAATCAAAACTCCTAACTATGTCAACATCCTACAAAAGGGCCTCACTGAGACAGATGCCTGGTGTCAAAGCCATGGCCTCAAGCTCAATGCCAAAAAGTGCAATGTCATCCCTTTTTGTAAAAACTCTGTACGCATGAACTACCACATCGGCCATAGTCTACTTAACACCAAAAGTGTGATAAGAGACCTTGGGACACAGGTGGACAATAGTCTGTCCTTTGATAATCACATCACCACAGTAGTCAGGAAATCCTTCTACATGGCACACCTCATCACAAAAGGTTTCTCATCCAGGAATAAAGAGGTCATTGTTCCCCTCTACTCATCACTCATTAGACCCATTATAGAGTACAATGCCCCTTTTGGTATGTACCTCACAAGACATCTACAACAACTGGAAAGGCCGCAGAAATACCTCACAAAGAGGATTACCAGCCTAAAACAGATGTCCTACACAGACCGTCTCAAAAAACTCAAGCTTTACTCCATCGCATATCGCCTACTCAGAGGCTATCTCTGCCTAACATACAAAGCTATGTCAAACCCGAGCTGTTGGACATGCTCCAATTAAAGAAATCCCAATCCCTCCTAGCTACATGCTCTAGGGACCTAAACCTTGTCACTACAATAAGCAGAACATGCTGGAGGGATAGATTCCTGTCCCAGAGACTGCCCATACTCTGGAACAAACTACCTATCGATATCAAACAAAGCACTCTTCAAGAAAAATCTTTATGATTGGATGGGAAATAAGAAATTCACCCCAGGGATCAGTTCTGTGGTTCTGCTCTATGGGGGCACAGGAAAATAATTTTCTTGTGTGGCAAAAGCCAGGGTACCTTTTTGCGCAAGCTTATATAGGCCATAGGGCCAATAGCCTAGTACCTACCTATGAACCTATGAATATGATAATGGATGCAGACAGAATGTCTAAAATAATGACAGGCAGTGCTGGATATGATTTCACTGCATGTAAATCAATGCAATTTGCTGAATGGTATGGGTAGCAGCAAATTGATCATGTTATATATGACAGGTAGTGTAATGGAAATTTTTTTTTTAACTTCCCTGAAGCTTAAATATTGAAAGTAGTTTTATATTTATAGCTGATTTAAGATCGCTATAAATATAAAACTACTTTCAATATTCAAGCTTCAGGGAATTTATAGCTGATTTAAGATCGTAGCCCGCGGTAGTGGTGCTGCGGTAGAGTTGTCGCCTCACAGCAAGACGTTGTCACGTTCGATTCTCAGCTAGAGTGTCTTCTGTGTGGAGGCATGCGTGAATGGGTGTGCCTTCATTGAAGGTTGTGCATCAGGGCTGGTAACTCGGCACGTAAAAATCCACTACCAAACATTAGCAGACCGGAGTTCCGCTGTGGTGACCCTTAACTGGGATAAGCCTGAAAGATACAACAACAGCTGATTTAAGATTGCAAAAATTGTCTTGAACCTCCTGTGAAGCCTGCAGCATTAAGGAAGCATACATTGAGAGAACCTATTGCCATAGTTGGGGTTTGGCATAGCGTTTAAGGTGTTTACCTCACAGACTCAAAGTACAAGGTTGATTCTTAACTTTGAGAGAAATTGGCTAGTCTTAAAATCTCTAATAAGGACAGCAAGCCTATTACTTACTTATGAACATATAGCTCTGTCTTAGTATGTTTGGGAAATTAGAAATTCAGCCTAGGCCTGGCCCCCATGTCTCTGATATGCTGGCATTAATTGTGCCTAAACTAATATAACCCCCACATAACCTTTAGAGACTTCCTACCTAACATACCCCTCCTAATAAATGCCTTGATACATAAGGACACAACTGGGTTGGGTTGTGAAGCTAGGCTTATAAATGCCCTTGTGCTTATTTGCCTAGTGTATACCTATGAAACTATATACACAGATAGGATGTTCCAGTAATATATACTCTCACTCTGGTTTATATTTGCTATAGTTTAGACTTTTTGACAACAGTAATTTGTATTGTCCACTTATTATGCTTCATGTTATGAGTTTATATAGTGACATGTCCTATGACATGGGTAACAAGTCTGTTAGCTTTATGTTAGGAGATGTATATAGCCCTTGATAATGTTACTGCCAGTATAACTGGTATTTTATATGATTTTGTGCTTGAATGCATTTTGACTTCCTTTAAAGGTAACAGTTTTATAGTAGAAGACTCTAGCCATATTGCATGAAAGTGCTGGAAAAGTTAATTGGTAAATGTAATTGCACAGTAGTAGAGCATAAGACTGAAAACGAGCAGTTTAGACTCAGATCAGGATAGGGTGTAACCAATAACATATCAGCAGTGAGACAGATGATGAAGAAGAAACTGGCCATGTGGAGACAGACCCACTGTGAATTCCTAAACTTAGAGAAAGCATATGACAAGATGGCAAGAACATTTATTTGGCAGTTTTGTGATGATTTAAAGACTTGGAATCATTGGTAGAATTATTGCAGGCTAGGTGCAATATGCCTCAGGGCTCAAATTTGAGACCACTCCTCTTAACAGTGGCAATGGACTCCATCAGCAGACAGACTGGGGGGATAGATAAACAAAGCTGCTGTATGCAGATAATGCAACACTACAAGCAGATAGTGAACAAGAACATTTGGAAATAGTAGAGGACTAGAATACAAAGCTGAAGGCACATGGGATGAAACAAAGTACAAATAAGACATAGCAGCAAATGTTGAAATCAAAAAGCGCTGAAAGCCAACTTGGAAGGGAGAATAGTGAAGTAGTCAATCAGATTCAAGAAACTGAGAGATACGACTGAGGAGAAGGGAAATCTAAATGAAAAGTTTATAGATAGAACCAGGGATATATATATATATATATATATATATATATATATATATATATATATATATATATATATATATATATATATATATATATATATATATATTAGTGTGTGACAGACGAATGCCAAAGAAGTTGAAAACTAAGGTGAGTTAAACAGTGGTGTAATCAATGATTCTCTATGGCACTTTATCTTAGGTAGTAAAGCCACACCAACTGAACAAACTTGAATTGATAAAGATGAAGAACCTGAGATGGGTGGTATGATGTACACTGTAGAAAAAAAGGAAGAAATGAGGATATCAGAGCTGAAGCCAAAACAGCCCCAGCTGCAGAGGAGGTCAGGGAGAACAGATTATGGTGGTGTGATCAAAAGTGTAGAAAATTAATAAATAAAACAAAAAAAAAAAGTGTAACTCAGGCTTGGTGGAAACAGGAAGAAGGCAAAAGGAGATGATGTACATCCAAGAGATGGATGGATTACATGAGAGAAGGCCAGTGACAGTCAACTATGACTGTCAAAAAATGTAGTAGAGTGACCCTAAATCAAGAGAGGTAGCGATATTCCATGGGACACCCATAACTCTATTTAAAATAGAGGGTCAGTGATGATGATGATGATGATGATGAGGATGAGGGAGGAGTCTGCAACTTCAGCCGTGCATATCACATGGTTCCCTGGGAAAAGTTGTCTGTATCAGTTGGACAAGTTCAAAACTAAAGTAAAATTATGTAGCCAATTTATTGACAATATTTTTTTCTTATTGGAAAGGCAGTTAAAAGAAATAACAGCTTTTATTCAATCAGTATGGTTATCTAGGTTTCAGTTTTCTTTTGCTTATGAAATTGACCTTGAAATAATTAAGCATTTGAATGTAAGTTTCATAATAAATGCAACAGAACCAGCGCATAGCCAAAGCCAATAAACTTCAATAATCTTTAACATTCTGATACCCAGCATCCATCACACATGCTTCATAATTTGCTCTTTGAAATGTTTCTACGAATAACAGTTTGGACCAGACTGGTGAGATGAAAAATCATATTTCTTAAAAGAGATGATAAAACGCAACATTGTTCCTGTTTGTGCAACTTTACCTAGATTATGATATACTGACTGTATGCGTCAATATATTAACAAGTAGACGATCAAGCAAAAAGTGAAGGTTCAGTACCTGATAACTTTGTGTAGTCATGTGAAATAAGTACAGAAATGTATCAGGAGACATTAGGCTGTATACGAGATGATAAAGATAATACCAGGCACACAGTTAGGGCTAGACATGAATTTGTGTATAAAAGACAGTGAAATATCAGAGAGAGATTAGTTAGGAAATAATGATTTTGTCCATTTGTGACAATCTGGCCACAAAGAGGAATTTTTGCATTTCATTATTGTGGACTAGGTGTTGACAACAAAGTGTGTACTGGATTTGCCCATTTAATAGCTAATAAAGCATTTGTATGTGCGAATTATAATGGTCTATTTGCCAGAGTAAGTGGTTTATTTATATTGGAGAGTTGTCTTGCAAAAGCTTCTGTGCTGGAAAAACTAACAAGTGTTTAGTCATAAAAATGAGAGCCATTGCTGTCATTAAGAAAAATAAGTATATTGCCATACACAAGTACATTAAGAATATTTTTGTTTGCGTGTTTGTTTTAGTTATTTGCTAATGACTTGGTCCGTAGAAATTAAAGATGTGGGGACTGGGACAAAAGTATCTCATCCACACTCATATCAGCTTTGGTGCATACTGTTCTTTTAACAACCACAGCTCAATATAACAGTATGACTTTAGGGGGCTAGATTTCGTAACTTAGTGACTTACCAATTAATAATATCTGTCATATAAAACAGCAAGGTGAAAGAAAAAAATAACACTGAAATTATTGATCTATAATGCACTGCATTGGCCATATTAACTACTGTTTGCCATTCCTTACTCATATTTTCATAATTTCATTCCCATTGTCAGAAATGAATCAGCTATGTGTTAAGAATGGGCATGTGAAAAGGGTGAGGATGATGGAGAAGGGAAAATGTTATTGCATGCATTTCAATCTTGACATGCTTTCATAAGAAGATGGATTCCTGACTCTTCATCACTATGTATCTGCTCATTTGCTTCTTGCCTAATATTAGAAAATGTTGACAGAATTACACAAGTATAACATTTCTTCTAATTAGAAAGTTCTGTTATGGAATTCAGAACTTGTGTCAAATATGGAATGTCATAAAGAAGTAAACAGGAGATCTTACTAAAGTTAATACTGTGGTGTTCATTTTTAATTGATCAGTGGTTGCTCTATGATTGTTACAATAATGTCACTTTTAATGAAAGAAAGTATAAAATATCAAAACTTTCTGTACTTTGAGGATACAAAACCTTGATTTCCTATTCCTCAATGTATGTGTTTCTCTGTGCAATAAAGGAGACTGTCATTCTCTACTGAACTGGTTTGGTGCAATGTCTACTTAGATTTCTAAGCCTTTGTATACTTCTGTATTAGAAATTGCCACTGGGCTGAAAAGAGAGATAGTTTTCAGTCAGGCAAGTTTCTGGTGTAACAATAACCAATTTTAAAATCTCATCAGAGTCTAAGGTATCTACAGGTAAGCCTTACTAAAACTTCCTTTACTAGCTCTGATTAAATGTGAGTGTGTAAATTGTATGTATATGGGAAACTGCGCTTGCTCTAGAACCTGCTGGAAAGCACTAGGAAGCCTGAAACAGATACAAGCACTCAGCTCTCCTTGTCAATAAGGAGATATTAATCAGAGGCACTAAACAGCCTATAATTGCAAAGTACCTTGCAAAGGTAAGGGAAAACAGCTCTTAAACTTTACATAAAAGCACCTAAACAGGCATGTCCAAGGGTCAGCTTCCGGTGATTTCTCCTGTCCACCTGGTGAATCTAGGCATACAGGCGCAATGCGGCAACTGCCTCAAGTACACAGACAATCCTCTCCTCCTACCACCCAACACTACAACCTGCGAGAGATGCACTTACAAAGCCAAACTGGAAGCAAAGCTCTCTCCAGCCAAGATTGTGCTAGACAGTCAAGAGGAGAAGGTTAACACCTGCATCACACCTCAAGCAACTCATAGCCCTTCAAAACCCACATCATCAACACCCACACATAGCAACACTAAACCCACATATGCGGAGGCCCTTAACATTAACCTGCCCAAGCAAAAAGGACCTCCGAAGCCGAAACGCAAACAAACACCAGTCACAACCAAAGTGACACATAGCTCACAGCACCAGTGTGCCACCCAACAACAGCCCCTAAGGCAAGACAATGTACCCAACATTTTAGTCATAGGTGACACTGATGTCCCACTCACCAGACTGAACATGGAGAAAATTACAGTTAGCTGCCTGTCGGGTGCCAGGCTCCGCCACATAACGCATGCACTCAAGTCACTCCACAACAAGTACAAATATGACTCTGTCATTGTCCATGCTGGAGTGAATGACTTGAGACGTACCTCCATGGACTACATGAAAAGAAATATGGAAGAGCTCTTGGATCATGTGACCCAGGCAGGTATGACTCTAGCCCTGAGTAGCATCCTGCCTTCGCCAAGAATGACACCACAGTATAAGGACAAAATGATTGACTTCAACAATTGGCTAAGTTTCTGGTGTCATTCAAAGGGGACCCAGTATTTGTCTGCCTGGGAAGACATGATCGACAAACCAAGATGCTTTGCCAGAGATGGTCTGCACCTGTCACCCCTGGGATTCAAGTTACTGGCTAAAGCTCTTGCCACCCGTATAGTGCCTTTTTTAGGCAAGGTTCAAAGGATAAAACCACCACCATAACAAATAGAAGCAGGCAAAATCTGAAGGCAATGCTACTCAATGCTAGAAGTCTAAACCTCAAAATGCACTCTCTCGAGGCACTCCTAAAAATGGAGAACATCGATATCTGTGCAGTAACTGAGACCTGGCTCAAGGCTCCAGAGAGCACCCCTGCAATACCAGGCTACAATTCCTACCACACTTTTCGGCCACAAAACCAGGACCGAAACACTAAAGGTGGAGGAGTGTCCATATTCACCAAGGATATTCACAATTCCAGGCTAGTTGCCCAACACAATGCATCTGAAATTCTCCAGGTGCAACTAACACTAGGTAAGACTGCAATCCAAATTGTAGCTTGCTACAGATCCCCAACCATGCCCCAAGATTCTCACTACACCTTTATAAACATACTGCAAAATATTAAGATACAACCAAACACCCTAATACTGGGTGATTTCAACTACCCTGCCATTAATTGGGAAAACTACTCAGATACCAACTCCTTTTCCCAACGGTTCTTGGAATTCATAAATTCCAATGCTCTGGATCAACTAATCCATTGTCCCACCAGGGGCTCCAATATCCTAGACCTGGTCATTACCAGCATGGGAGATAGATGCTCCACACCAGTAGTCACCCCCTCATTGGTCAGGTCTGACCATAAGCAAATCACCCTTCACATCCACATCCCACCCCACCCCCAGTAAGGAAACCTCCTTAAAAAACTTCTCCAAAGCCAACTTCAAGCTACTGAAGTCAGAAGTGACAAACTTCACAACACCCATGCAGACGGGATCTGGAAGTTTGACTGCAGAATCCTACACTAAGGCACTGTATGAGCACATCCACTCATGCATGAATCGTGCCATCCCAAATAGAACCAAGATGCTCTTCTCCAAAAGAAGGAAGCCAATCTGGTGGTCCCCTGCTATAAACAAACTATACAACAGAAGGAAGAAACTGTTGCAAAAAAGAGGAAAATCCCAGGATGCAAAAAACTCCCTCACCAGCCTCAGTAAAAAGCTGAGATCCCTCATAAAATCCTCAAAAGCTAGTTACGAAAATAAAATTGCCAAAGATTCCAAAGACAGCCACAAGGCATTCTATAGTTATGTCAAGAATCTAAATGGCAATGCTCAGATCTAAGTTACAACAGAATGGCATTAAATATACTGATCCCAAGAATATT
This sequence comes from Protopterus annectens, assembly GCF_019279795.1. NCBI lineage: Eukaryota > Metazoa > Chordata > Ceratodontiformes > Protopteridae > Protopterus > Protopterus annectens. The sequence continues at coordinate 521,412,319 of NC_056735.1, forward strand.
GCCAATATCCTGGTAGATCGATTTAATGCCCCCACTCTCACCCCCTAAAGGGCCCATCTCAATACCAAAAGATTGCCAAATTCCGATAATCACAGCCACACAGGTAGAAACTGCACTCTCCAAAGCTAAGAATACAGCATCCATGGGACCAGATGACATCCCAGGCTGTGTACTACATGAACTACAAAATGAACTGCCACCTCACCTATGTGTCATGTTTAATCATAGCCTCACCTCAGGCTTCATGCCCACTGAGTGGCGCACAGCTACAGTTATCCCGCTCCACAAGGGAGGATCCACCTTGGATCCCGTGAACTACCGTCCCATCAGTCTGACAAGCCTGATTTGCAACGGCATGAAACGCATTATCATGGAACTTATAAACAAAGACATTGTCAACCTTCAAACACTAGACCCCACCCAGTTTGGGTTTGTGAAGGTCCGATCTTGTCTCCTGAATCTGATTGACTTCTTCGAATCAGTCTCCAGAGCTGTGGACGAGGGTAAGGCAATCCACACAACCTATCTGGACCTCAACAAGGCCTTTGACACCATCCCCCACTCTGGAATCCTAGATAAACTTACTAAGCTGGGCATAAATCCCTACGTCACTTGATCGGTTGCTAACTGGCTTACTGACAGATCCCAGACAGTAAAAGTAGCCGACTCCAAATCCAGCTCCAGACAAGTGACAAGTGGAGTACCTCAGGGTTCAGTCCTGGGACCACTCTTGTTTGGCATCTACTTCGCTGAAGTACAGGCCAACACTAAGGGACTCTGGCTAACAAAGTTTGCAGATGACTGCAAACTGGGAGCCATTACTGAATCCCCAAATGATGTGGATATTCTAAAAAAGGGCCTTACAGAAACATATGCCTGGTGCCAGAGCCATGGGCTCAAACTTAATGTCAAGAAATGTATAGTTATCCCCTTTGTAAAAAAACATGTACCCATGAATTACCACATAGGTGGCAGGACACTAAACATTGAAAGTGTGATGAGAGACTTAGGGACACAGGTGGACAGTGGTCTCACTTTCAATAACCACATTGCCACAACTGTCAGGAAATCCTTCTATGTGGCACACCTCATCACTAAGGGCTTTTCATCCAGAAAGAAGGAGGTCATTGTCCCACTGTACTCATCCCTCATTAGACCCATTATAGAGTATAATGCCCCATTTGGTATGTACCTGACAAGACATCTGCAACAGTTTGAAAGGCCACAGAAATACCTCACTAAAAGAATCACAGGCCTAAAGCAGATACCATATACTGACCATCTAAAAAAACTCCAGCTATACTCTGTGGCATATCGTCTACTCAGAGGCGATCTCTGCTTAACATACAAGGCCATGTCAAACCCTGAGCTGTTGGACATGCTCCAGTTAAAGAAATCCCAATCCCTCAGAGCCACACGCTCCAGGGATCTAAACCTTGTCATCACAATGAACAAAACATGCTGGAGGGATAGGTTCCTGACCCAGAGACTCCCCATACTCTGGAATAGACTGCCCATACATATCAAGCAGAGCGCCTCTTTGGCCCTCTTCAAAAGGAACCTTGATGATTGGATGGGAGATAGGAAATTCACCCTGGGGATCATGTCAGTCACCCTGCTAGACAGGGGCCTGGAGAACTAAACATTGTGGGAAAAAATATCCAGGGAATTGTTATGGCTAGGCTTGCATAGGCCCTAGGGCTGATAGCCTAGTACCAACCTATGAACCTATGAACCTATAATTGAATACACGTGTAGTCATCTACTCTAACAGCTTTAAGCATAATTGTGTGCTAGTCGGGTTTAATCAATATGTATAAATATATATATATATATATATATATATATATATATATATATATATATATATATATATATATATATATATATCTATATAGGTTCATAGGTAGGTACTAGGCTATCTGCCCGAGTGCATTTTTAAGCCTAGCCAGAGTGTGTCAGCTTTCGAAGCTCCGTCGATTAATTAACTAATCCTCTGTCAAGCAGAGCCAATGAAGTAATCCCAGGGGTGTATTTTCTGTTACTCATCCACTCGTCAAGGCTTCTCTTGAAGAGTGTTAGTGAGGGGCTCTGCCTAATGTAGTTAGGAATTTTGTTCCAAAGCATGGGGAGTCTCTGTGACAGGAATCTATCTATCCCTCCAGCATGTTCTATTTATTGTTGTGGCGAGGTTTAGCTCACTAGAGCACGTGGATCACAGTGATTTGGATTTCTTAAGGTGGAGCATGTCCATCAATTCTGAGTTGGACATGACTTTGTAAGTCAGGCAGAGATCACCTCTGAGTAAGCGATATGCCACTGAGTACAGCTGGAGTTTTTTCAGTCAGGCAACATAGGACATATGTTTGAGGCCAGTAATCCTCTTGGTGAGGTGCTTTTGAGGTCTTTCCAGCTGTTGGAAGTGTCTTGTGAGGTACATCCCAAATGGGTCATTGTACTCTATGATGGGTTTGATGATTGACGAGTAGAGGGGCACTATAACCTCTTTATTTCTAGATGTGAACCCCTTGGTAATTAGATGGGCCACATAGAAGGATTTCCTAACTACTTTGGCAATATGATTGTCAAAGGAGAGATTACTATCTACCTGGGTCCCCAGATCTCTTATTACCTCTTCTGTATTAAGGGGACTGCCACCTATGTGGTAATTCGTGGGTGTTTTGTTTTTCCCAAACGGGATGACTATGCATTTTTTGGCATTTAGCTTGAGACCATGACTTTGACACCAGGTGTCTGTCTCAGTTAGGCCTTTTTGAAGGATGTCCATGTCTGCCGGAGAGTCAGTTATGGCTCCCACTTTGCAGTCATCGGCAAACTTGGTTAGCCATAGTTCTACTGTGTTTGCCTGTACTTCTGAGAAATATATGCCGAACAGTAGGGGTCCCAGAACCAAGCCTTGTGGGACACCACTTGTGACTGGTTTAGAGTCGGACCTGGCACCCGCTATTCTTACCGTGTGAGTTCTGTCTGTAAGCCAGTTGGCAACCCATCTTGTGATGTAGGGGTTTATGTTTAGGCTGGTGAGTTTTTCTATAATACCCGAGTGAGGAATGGTGTTGAACGCCTTGGCGAGATCAAGGTAGGCTGTGTGAACCACCTTTCTGTCGTCTATGGCCTTGGTGACTGTCTTGAAGAAGTCAACCAGGTTTAGTAGGCATGATCTGCCCTTAACAAAGCCAAACTGGGTCGGGTCAAGTGTTTGGAGGTTCCCAATGTCTTTGTTAATGAGTTCCATGATGATGCACTCCATAGCCTTGCAGACCAGGCTAGTCAGGCTTATGGGGCAATAGTTACCAGGGTCAGTTGTGGCCCCTCCTTTGTGGAGTGGAATAACTGTTGCTGTGTGCCATTCTATGGGCATATAGCCTGTGGAGAGGCTGAGGTTGAACAGCATGTTTAGGTGGGGGGTTAGTTCGTTCTGTAGTTCATGCAAGATGCAGCCTGGGACACCATCTGGCCCCACTGATGCTGTGTTTTTGGCTTTTGAAAGGGCTGTTTTCACCTGTGCTTCTGTGATTTCCAGGACACTACACTTTCCGGTATTGTTGTGGGCCCTTTTGAAGGTGAGAGGGAGGTGAAGTTTGCACTGAATCTATCTGCCAGGATGTTGGCAATATCAGTAGGTTCAGTATATTTTTTGCTATTTTGCACTAGCTCTGAGCATACCTCTGAGTTGCCACTTAGATTCTTGACATAGCTAAAGAAGGCTTTGTGGTTTTCTTTCAAATCCTTGGCTATTTTTCTTTCAAAGTTAGCCTTGGATGATTTTATGAGGGACCTTAGTTTCTTACTGATACTGATCAGGGATGTCTTTCCTTGTTGGAATTTGTTTTTTTTCTGAACTAGTTTCCTCCTTCTGTTGTATAACCTGTTTATGGCAAGGGTCCACCAGACTGGTTTCCTTCTCTTAGGGGAGTGAGTCTGGGTGATGCTAGGGATGGCACAATCCATGCATACTTATAGGTGCTCATAGAGTGCAATTGCAAAGGATTTTGCATCTTGGGCAGTGTTATCCTTTAGTGTGGGGGCTGTGAAACTTACCACCTCTGCCTTAAGTAAGGTGAAGTTTGCTTTAGAAAAGTTTTTCACTGTGGTTTCCTTGGTTGGGGTTGGTGGTGGGGTGTGGACATCCAGGGTGATTAGTTTATGGTCTGATCTAACCAGTGATGGGTTGACCTCCAGTACGAAACACCTGTCGCCCATGTTGGTGATGACCAGGTCCAATATGTTGTGGCCTCTGGTAGCGGAGTTTACCAGCTGATCCAGGGCATTTGAGTTGATAAATTCCAGGAAGTGCTGAGCCTGGGAGTTTGTACTCAAGTAGTTTTCCCAGTTAATGGTAGGGTAATTGAAATCGCCCAATATCACGGTGTACAGTAGGACCTTCATGTTTTCCAGTGTCTCCAGAAAGGTGGAGTGGTGGTCCTGGGTCATGGAGGGTGATCTGTAGCAGGCCACAATTTGCATTGCAGATGTTTCCGATGTTAGATGCACATGGATGATCTCAGAGGTATCATGCTGCACCACTAACCTGGAGGTGTGAGTATTCTTGATGAATATGGATACACCTCCTCCTTTTGTGTTTCGGTCCGTGTTCTGTGGCCAAAATGTGTGGTATAAGTTGTAACCCAGAAGTGCTGGAGTGCTCTCTGGAGCCTTGAACCAGGTTTCAGTTACTGCACAGATGTCGACATTCTCCATACTTGGGAGTGCTTCCAGGGCATGCATTTTGAGATTTAAACTCCTGGCGTTGAGTAGCATAACCCTCATTTTTTTTACTTGTGCTGTTTACGGTGGTGGGTTTGAATTTTGAGCCTTGCCTAAAAAAGGCACTATGGGGGCAGCATTGGCCAGTATTTGAATGCCAAGGGGTGACAGGTGCAAGCCATCTCATGTGAAGCAATGCGGCTTGTCGAGCATGTCATCCCAGGCTGACAGACATTGGATCCCCTTTGAATGACATCAGAAGCTTAGCCAATTGTTGAAATTGATCATTTTTTCTTTATACTGAGGTATCATTCTTGGTGAGGGCAGGATGCTACTAAGGGTCAGGGTCATACCCGCCTGGGATACATGATCAGAAAGCTCTTCCATGTCTTTTTTCATGTAGTCCAGGGAGGTACATCTCAGGTCATTCATACCAACATGAACAATGACAGAGTCATATTTGTACTTGTTCTGGAGTGACCTGAGTGCTTGTGTTATGTGGCGGATTCTGGCTTCCGATAGGCAGCTAACACCTTCTACTTGTCCAGCCTAGTGAGTGGGGAATCAGTGTGCCTGACTATTGAGTCACCTATTACTAGTGTGTTAGGTATGTTATTTTACCTTAAGGGCTGTGATTGTGCGGCACATTGATTTTGTGTTTTATGTGTTGTCTGGTTTGTGACGGGATGTGCAGGTTTTGTGGGTGTCTGCCTTGGAGCTCTCTGATGCTTTTGCAGGTTTTTATTTAGAGCCTCCGAGTATGATTTTGTGTATTTATGTGTATTTTTTGCCATTGCTGGTTTAGTAGGTCTATGTGAGGCTGGAGGTGTGGTGCAAGTGTTAACCTTCTCCTCATGACTGTCTGTTCCAGACTTGGGTGGAGAGACCTTAGCCTCCAGTTTGGCTGTATAATTGCATCTCTTGTAAATGTTAATGTTTTGTGGTAGGAGGAGAGGGCTGTTTGTGTACATGAGGCAGTTGTAACATTGCCTCAGGATACTCAGAATCACCAGCTGGACTGGAGAGTACACCTGAAGTTGCCCTTTGGTCATGCCTGAATAGTACTGTGAGCTACTTAGTCGCTTGGTTGGTGAGGGGTGGATAAAGAGCCTTGCCCTGCTAAGTAATCAAGTGTCGGGGTATTTTAGTGCTTGCTATTAGGTCTGAGCAAGTGCTGGACTGTAGGATCCTTTTTGAGTGCTTAGGTTGAGAGTTAGACTAGTTTCAAGTGAAAAACTGAAGAGGAGACTTAGTGGAGCCGGGAATAATTTAACCCTAGCTAACCGGTGCTGCCCGGAGCACAAAACTGTGCAAACACAGTTTTTAAACTACTAACTTCTTGGCTGGAACCACTCCTCCAGGGACAGAGAGCTGCTCAATGTTCCCCTCCCTCACAGGTGAACAGAGAAACTTTTCTCTATCCAAGTAAGGTATGGGCAGCTCAGAAACTTGTAACACAGCCCTGAATGCAGCATTATCCTGAAAACTGGACTATACTAGCTTAGAAAGGCAGGAAACAAGAATTTTTGTTTTGAAAAGATAAGGCAAAAACAGTAAAAAGTACACTTAAAACAGCTTTAAATGACTATAAGTGATCAGAAAAAGGCTATCGCACTTTAATGTGTAGCCTACAACAGTAAACAATTTATTTAAACATAAAACAACTTTTTAAAAGTGCAGGCAGTCAAATAAGTACAATATGTGAAAAAAATAAGCTTTTAAATCACAATAAGTGCTGGAAAAAACAGCATTTAAGTGGAAAACAGTTAAGTACAGCAAGAAAATACAGAAAACTGATAATCACTCCAAAGTCTCTCTTTTAAGCTAGAAGGCTTGTATCAGTTTAAGGCTTTCTAGTGCTTTCCATTAGGTTAGTTACAGGAAAGATGGGAAACAAGCGCAGATGTGGTATTTTAAACCAGAAAGTTGAAAGAGATGAACAACTTCCCGAATGATCAATAAACTACAATTCCTGGGCCAAGAACCACTCCTCTTGTGGTAGACAGGCTACCTAGTACTTACCACTCACACTGATAAGCTAGAAGGCTGCACTCCAACACAATGGCTTGGGGGGGGGGTGCTCAAAAGCTTACATACATACAGATATATATATATATATATATATATATATATATATATATATATATATATATATATATATATATATAGTTTCACTTCATATTGCCGAAAGGCTGAAATATCGAATTTCAGCATTTCAACAGTATAAAGTCGAAACCATTAAAACACCAACGTCTCACAACCACAAAATCACAACATTGAACACACACCATACAGCACACAACACACAAACCATAGCACCCACACCACAAACCACTGAAAAACAATACAACACCACACAGACAAACCTACACTACAAATCCTATTTATATATACTAACTCGGAGATCGTACAAACAGTAAAAAAAAAAAAATCACACACAGTCAACACACACATACCCCCACCTCCCTACCCTGACCCACTCATACAAGTTACAAAAAGACTCACACATACTCACTCACCTTACACTGCAGACACCATTCCAGCCGAGCACTTCCATATGATAACAAAAATGCATAAGCACAAATTTGACATAGTCCTATTCGTGATTATGCACTTTTGTTATTTAGAGGTTTCAGCTTCATGGATACGAATTGCTGAAATTTGATATTTCAGCAGGTTGCATTTATGAAGTGAAACCAAATATATATATATATAGTTTTATATATATATATATATATATAGTTTTATATATATATATATATATATATATATATATATATACATACACACACACACACACACACACACACACACACACACACACACACACACACACACACACACACACACACACACACACACACACACACTAGTATCTTGTCAAAGGATTGAAATTCCCTGTCAGAAGCATAGAGTATCCTTCTCAGGAATAAGAGTCAGTTCTAAACAAATATAAAGAAAAGGAACAGAGGGGATTCCTTCCATGGGAATGTGAGTGAACCTAATTATAGTCATGTATCTATCCCTTTGATATGAGAGTGAGTTTTTATAATGGATGCCAGTACAAGTAGGTAAAAAGAGCCAGAGTATGGAACTCCAGGCAGGTATATGTTTAATGATTATGTAAGAGACAGAGCTATAGTTATTTGGTAGTCTGAGCTCACTAAAAATGATTGCACTTTACAGTTTCCAGTAAAAGTTTCTTTTGATAAGAAAATTTTAGAAAATCTAAAAAAATAAATTGAAACAAAAGGTTAATAAAGTACTTTTTAGGCAGATTTTAATGACTGGCAAGAAGAATCTAAAAAAAAAAAAAAAAAGAAAAAAGAAAAAGGAATCTGTAGTTATAACCTTTAAATATAATTAAGGTAGGTTAAAGTCACAGCTACAGACAGTTAATAGAACAGTAAATACATTACAAAAATGTGCAGATGAAAAATCTCAGTCCGGGGGTATGTATTCATTAAGACAATTAGAGAAATTATCAGTCACACAGCAAGAATCATCAGATGATGACTGGTAGCCTTTACCTTCTGACCCACTCTTGCCTCAAGAAGCTAATAGCCCTTTCTGTCCAGGAGAACAATGGTGGTGACTTTTTGAGAAACAACTACCACTTCCACAGATATAGCCCAAGTTGCTTCCAGCATGTTTAGTCATACTTCTGAGTCAGGTTATAACACTAGACTCCATAAGCAATGTCATTCAGTGTCCCCCATAATACCCTCAGTCAAGTTATAACACTAGACTCCATAAGCAACGTCATTCAGTGTCCCCCAGAATACCCTCAGATCAAATGGTAATGCATATTGATAATAGGGGGTCACACTTCTATCACAGACATAAATACAGAAAAAATGCTAAATAAGTGGAAAAATTGAAAAGATTTGCTAATAAGAGTTTGCCAGCAAAAATTTGAATAAGATTAAGCAAATTATTACCCAATTCCCAATTGTTATAAATGGGGAAGAATATCAGTGGGATCCCTGCAAAGCAAGCTGCAGGATAGACAGATTGTGACTTTTCTATGGATTCTGATATAATTCACACACAAATGCATCTCTTGCTAGAAGTACCAAATCTTGCAGTAGCTAGAAATTGTGAAGCTGAACCCACTATAAGAGTAATGGATTGCAGTGGATTTCCAAACCACTCTAGATTATGATTATTTTGGCAAACACCAAACAGCTTCCACTTTCTAAACACACACTTAGAGGTGTAGATATGTGTACAGAGTTTCTTTAGATTATCTAGAAATTAAAGAATTTCTATTAAATGTTATCCATTAAACGAGCATCATAATGTTATTGCTGGAAATTCAGTTATCTTAAATACATAAGGAGAGATTTACTTTGTGTATGTAGATGTACTCTTTATTGCACACCTGATGGTGTATTTTTAGATGAGAGCAGTATTAAAAGCCAATGGATCTTTATGATTAAATTCAAATACTATCTGTACAAATGAAGATGTCCTTTTTTGCTTTTCTAACATCAGAGCAGAATGCAGAAAATGCTGGTATATTAGAAATAAATGTTATCTCTCTGTAGCTCTGGACAATGGGATAGGATTCCTACAAAAATGCAGACCCTGTGCATACAACATAAAAACCTTGTGAGCACCTGTCTATTGTAGTTCAGAGTCCTTTGTTGGCAAAAGCAGGGAAGAGAATTAAACCTGTTATTTCTGCCTTGTTACAACAAGGTAGTATTGTCCCAAGTCACAGACCATGTAATACTCTTATTTTACCAGCGAAGAAACAGGGAAAAAGTACATATAGGTCTGTGCAAAATATATGTGCAGTGAATCCTGTACTAGTAATAACATTTCCAGTTGTTCATAACCCTGAAACAATACTGAGTTCTATTCCTTCAGATGCCACCACCTTGTCAGTGCTGTGTATTTTCATCTGTTTTCTTTTTTATCTTAAATATACAGCTAGCCAGTAACCATTTGCATTTACTTATAGATGACAACAGTATACTTGAACTGGATTACCACAAGGGTATGTAGAATCTCCCATCCTTTTCTCTAGTGACATGAAGAAACAAATTAGCAAGATTAAGTTTCTTTTGTGCATCCACTTTGATTCAATAAGTAGATGATTTGCTTTTAGCTTCAGACTATAAACAAGATGTTATTTTTCTTTTGACTCAACAGCCGTAGGATTTACAGTTAATTAAGACAAATTACAGTTGTGGAAATCACAGGTTTGATACGTGGGACATCTTATTTCAGCAGTAGTTAGATTTTGCCTTCATGTATTGCTGCAATCCTAACTGCATCATGCCCTACAACATTAAAACAGTTGCAAGCTTTTCTGCGATTAATAGGGTACTGTCGGCAATGGATGTCGAAATATGGAGAGTTATTGAAACCTTTGTTAGAATTATTAAATAAAGATATCCCTAAACCTTTGCCCTGGCAAAATTATTGTGAACAAGCTTTTGTACAATTGAAAACATTGCTTTTGACTCCTCCTTCACTTGGATAGCCTGTTTTTTTAGGGAAACAATTAAAATAGCATTAGGATTGTTTGCACAACATAGAAATTATGTTTTTTGACCTGTTGCTTATTAAAGCATGAATCTTGATCCTGTAGTTTTAGCCCTTCTGCATTGTCTTGTGGGAATGGCTGCAATGGCATGCTTAGTAGACATGGTGGCTGCACTGACTGTCGGGCACCAGTGTCAGTTCTACATTTTATAAACGTATTTCTGCTGAAGACAAAAATGCAATATTTTTCTGCAATGCAATTGTTTAAATATGAATTGTCTTTACTTAATAGCCATTCTTTGCAGATTTCATGGGTATTGTATACCTAGATGATATAGTCCTGTTCTGGAAAGATAGTGAGGACGACCTGAAGAGGTTCTTCACCCATATTAATGGAACTACAAGTTTTCTTAAGTTTACTATGAATAGCAATGTAGAACTGATTAATTACTTAGATGTTACCATCAAGAAAGACTTTGAACACAATTGTTTTGTTTCACAACTATATAGGAAACCTACCTATTCAAATTCACTATTGCATTATACAAGCGCACACCCATTGCACCAGAAAAAGCCCTAGTTAAGGGCCAATATGTAAGACTGGCCAGAATGGTGTCTGATTTTGCGGATTTTCTTAGTGAATGTGAAATATTAAAAAACATGTTTTGTAAGAGGGGGTACCCTGAAACCGTTGTCATAGATATTTTTAATGAAGTTAAGACTAAAAGAATGAATGGTCATTTTCTTGCACTACTAGGGCAGGTGTCCACCAAAAGTCATAATGACTGTAAACCTTTAAATTTTGGACGGGTGCTTACTCTTACTTATACATCCAATTTTTATGACATTAAAAACATTATTTCCAAATATTGGAAAATATTTGATGTTGACCCTGAATTATCAGGGAAATTTAGTATTGAACCGCAAGTGGTTTACAAAAGAGACACTTCCCTTAAAGGATTGTTTGAAAAGCAAAAAATTGACACCCACAATGGTGGTACTTTTAAGTGTGGGAGGTGTGCCCAATGCCCTTATGTTATGGACAGAGAAAAAATCAAGCTCAAAAATTTTGGATATATTTCCAATTCAAAAAAGATGTACTGTTACACTAAAGGGGTTGTGTATTTGGCCTTGTGTAGATTCTGTGCAAGTTTCTATGTAGGTAAAACTAAGAATGCCCTAAGGTTAAGGATTTATCAACATTTATATGATATCAGGAATAAAAATGAAAAGAATGCATTATATAAACATTTGGTTAGTGAACCTACCCATTCCTTTCTGTTCTTTATATTGGAACAGGTAGATCTGGGACCTCGTGGGGGACCCTTGAATGAGTATTTGGAGTTTGTAGAACTCAAATGGCAAATTAGGCTTGATGATATCATGCTCCTGGGTTAAATGATAGAATTTCTTTATCTTCTCTATTGAAATTAAAATCTATGTTTTTCATTTAGTTATATACACTGTTTAGGGATGTTTTAAACTTTTTACATGTATTATTGTTTTATATTTGGCTTGTATTAAGTATTTGCAGCCTTGTTAATGGGGGAAATGATGTCAGTTATTTGTGATTGGGTAAGCAATGTATTTAAACAGGTGCTAATTGCAGTATTTTTGTATTCTGAGGAAGTCATCTACCAGACGAAAGCGCTTAATACTGCTGTGTTTACTTGCACTGCTTTATCTTGGATGAACATTGTCTGTATTTTTTCTGGATTTGGAGTTTTCTGCTTATAAAGGATTTACCATCTACCAAGCATCACTTTTGTCTTGCAACAGCTGCCTTTTATTTTTTCAGAGTTATTGAAACCTTTGTTAGAATTATTAAATAAAGATATCCCTAAACCTTTGCCCTGGTAGATTTATTGTGAACAAGCTTTTGTACAATTGAAAACATTGCTTTTGACTCCTCCTTCACTTGGATAGCCTGTTTTTTGTAGAGAAACAATTAAAATAGCATTAGGATTGTTTGCACAACATAGAAATTGTGTTTTTTGACCTGTTGCTTATTAAAGCATGAATCTTGATCCTGTAGCTTTAGCCCTTCTGCATTGCCTTGTGGGAATGGCTGCAATGGCATGCTTAGTAGACATGGTGGCTGCACTGACTGTCGGGCACCAGTGTCAGTTCTACATTTTATAAACGTATTTCTGCTGAAGACAAAAATGCAATATTTTTCTGCAATGCAATTGTTTAAATATGAATTGTCTTTACTTAATAGCCATTCTTTCAGATTTCTACCACTTAACTCTCCTTCTTTAATCCCTACAGCAGACAAAGGAAAATCACATGACTGTGTAGTTGTTACTGACACTGTGTTTCCTTCTAAATTAGATTTGAAAGACATTCCTTTTCAAGATCCAGATCTGATTGGGTGATGGTCAGTGCAGTGATGCAGTGGTTAACTTTGCTGCCTCACAGCAAGAGGTTTTCCGGTTTGATTCTTGGCTGGCATGCCTTCTGTATGGAGGTTGCATGCCCTATATGCATTTGCATGAGTTTCCTCTGGGTGTTCTGGTTTCCTCCCACATTACAAAGACATGTCTGCAGTGTTTCTCCCTGGGCCTCCACTGAAAATGGGCTTTGTTCCAGTCAGAACTTTCCAGTAAACAAGTGTTAAATAAAATAATTTACCAGAAAGGCTCATCCAGACTCTACTATACTTTGCTGTGAAGGAAAGGTTAGTTTGTTTTTATTTTTTGTATTTTGTATTACTTTATTGCCTTTTTATATTTTGAATACTGTGGTTTGTTTTCTTTACCTTGTGTTTTACTTGCATTCTTCTTTAACAGCATATTAAAAGTTCAAAAGAGACCACAGCTCTGTCTCTTCTGAGTCAGGCAGAAATTAGAACTGAGTCAGGCAGAAATTAGAACTGATCAATTAAGGACGCATTCATAAGATAGAAGAGGTCACTTGTGAACTGAGGGGGTGGAGCTAAGAATTAAATCTTCTATTTAAGGGGTAAAATAAAACATTTCAGAGCATTACCAGAAAGGCTCATCAAGACTCTGCTACACTTTGCTGTGAAGGAAAGGTTAGTTTGCTTTTATTTTTTGTATTTTTTATTACTTTATTGCCTTTTTATATTTTGAATACTGTGGTTTGTTTTCTTTACCTTGTGTTTTACTTGTATTCTGCTTTAACAGCATATTAAAACTTCAAAAGAGGCCACAGCTCTGTCTCTTCTGAGTCAGGTAGAATTTTTTTCCCGCCCTGCCACCCAGTTACAGTTGTCTTGTTAAATACCACTGTCTTTCTAGTTGCCTGCCTCTTATGTTAATCTGACCATATATCTCATTTCCTCTCTACTTTCACTGGCTTGTGTGAGTAATCACAAAATCATCATTTTTGAAATCCCTCCCCTTCAACTATTTAAATTTATTGGCCATCCTACTGTATTCCATAGTACCAGAATACAAAAGTGACCACCCCTTTCAATCCATCTTGCTGTTTTAAAAATAGTAACTCTCCACTTAACCTTAACTTTTTAAACAGGTAAAACTTAAGTTACCTACTTTCACATCTAACTTCTCTAGTGCACACTGCAGTGTGCATTTTTTTTCATCTTACCTTTAAGCATCCCTGTGACTAGCACTTGCTCTAATGCCTGCTGGAAAGCACTAGGAAGCCTGAAACAGATACAAGCAATCAACTCTCCTTGTTAATAAGGAGAAATTAATAGTAGGCACTAAACAGCCTATAATTGCAAAGTACCTTGCTAAGGTAAGAGAAAACAGCTCCTGTACTTTACAAAAAAAAAAAAAAAAAAACAGGCATGTACAAGGGTCAGCTTCCGGGGATTTCTCCTGTCCACCTGGTGAATCTGGGCATACTGGGGCAATGCAGCAATTGCCTCATGTACACAGACAACCCTCTCCTCCTACTACCCAACACTACAACCTGTGAGAGATACATTCACATAGCCAAAATGGAAGCAAAGCTCTCTCCATCCAAGATTGTGCTAGACAGTCAAGAGTAGAAGGTTAACACCCACACTACACCTCAAGCAACACATAGCCCTTCTAAACCCACACCACCAACACCCACATATAGCGACATTAAATCCACATATGCAGAGGCCCTTAACTGTAACCTGGTCAAGCAACAAGGACCTCTGAAGCTGAAACACAAACAAACACCAATCACAACCAAAGTGTCACATTGTTCACAACACCAGTGTGCCACCCAGCAACAGCCGCTAAGGCAAGACAACGTACCTAACACTTTAGTCATAGGTGACTCTATAGTCCGGCACACTGATGTCCCACTCACCAGGTTGAACAAGGAGAAAATTACAGTCAGCTGCCTGTCGGGTGCCAGGATCCACCACATAACACATGCACTCAAGTCACTCCACAATAGGTACAGATATGGCTCTGTCATTGTCCATGTTGGAGTGAATGACTTGAGACGTACTTCCCTGGACTACATGAAAAGAGACATGGAAGAGCTCTCGGATCATGTGGCCCAGGCAGGTATGACCCTAGACCTGAGTAGCATCTTGCCTTCACCCAGAATGATACCACAATATAAGGACAAAATGACTGACTTCAACAATTGGCTAAGCTTCTAGTGTCATTCAAAGGGGATCCAGTATCTGTCTGCCTGGGACGACATGATAGACAGACCACGATGCTTTGCCAGAGATGGTCTGCACCTGTCACCCCTGGGATTCAGAATACTGGCTAAGGTTCTTGCCACCCCTATAGTGCCTTTTTTAGGCAAAGTTCAAAGGACAAAATCACCACCGTAACAGATACAAGCATGCAAAATCTGAAGGTAATGCTACTCAATGCTAGCAGTCTAAACCTCAAAATGCACTCTCTCGAGGCACTCCTAAAAATGGAGAACATCGATATCTGTGCAGAAACTGAGACCTGGTTCAAGGCTCCAGAGAGCACCCTTGCAATACCAGGCTACAACTCTTACCACACTTTTTGGCCACCAAACTAGGACCGAAACACTAAAGGTGGAGGAGTGTCAATATTCACCAAGGGTTTTCACACCACCAGGCTAGTTGCCCAACACAATGTGTTTGAAATTCTCCAGGTTCAACTAACACTAGGTAAGACTGCAATCCAAATTGTAGCTTGATGCAGATCCCCCACCATACCCCAAGATTCTCACTACACCTTTCTAAACATACTGGTAAATATTAAGATAGAACCAAACACCCTAATACTGGGTGATTTTAACTACCCTGCCATTAACTGGGAAAACTACTCATGTACCAACACCTTTGCCCAACGGTTCTTGTAATTCATAAATTCCAATGCCCTGGATCAACTAATCCATAGTCCCACCAGGGGCTCCAATATCCTAGACCCGGTCATTACCAACATGGGAAATCAATGCTCCACAACTATGGTCTCCCCCTCGTTAGTCAGGTCTGACCATAAGCTAATTACCCTTAACATCCACATCCCACCCCCACCCCCCAGTAAGGAAACCTCCATAAAAAACTTCTCCAAAGCCAACTTCACGCTACTCAAGTCAGAAGTGACAAACTTCATGACACCGAAGCAGACGGGAACTGAAAGTTCAATTGCTAAATCCTACACTAAGGCACTGTATGAGCACATTCACTCATGCATGAATCGTGCCATCCCAAATAGAACCAAGATACTCTCATCTAAAAAAAGGAAGCCAATTTGGTGGTCCCCTGCCCTAAACAAACTTTACAACAAAAGGAAGAAACTGTTGCAGAAAAGAGGAAAATCCCAGGATGCAAAAACCTCCCTTACCAGCCTCAGTAAGAAACTGAGATCCCTCATAAAATCCTCCAAAGCTAGTTAAGAAAATAAAATTGTCAAATATTCCAAAGACAGCCACAAGGCATTCTATAACTATGTCAAGAATCTAAATGGCAATGCTCAGATGTGCTCTGAGCTAAAACAGAATGGCATTAACTATACTGATCCCAAGGATATTGCCAATATCCTGGCTGATCGATTCAGTGCCAACTTCACCTCCCTCTCACCTCCTAAATGGCCCATCTCAATACTGGAAAATTGACAGATTCTGGTAATAACGGCCACACAGGTAAAAAACACACTCTCCAAAGCTAAGAATACAGCATCCATGGGACCAGATGACATCCTGGGCTGTGTACTACATGAACTATAATATGAAATGGCACCTCACCTAAGTGTCATGTTTATTCATAGCCTCACCTCAGGTTTCATGCCCACTGAGTGGCGCAGAGCTACAGTTATCCCACTCAACAAGGGGGGATCCACCTTGGATCCCAGAAACTACCGTGCCATCAGTCTGATGAGCCTTATCTGCAAGGCCATGGAGCGTATTATCATGGAACTTATAAACAAAGACATTGGCAACCTACAAACACTGGACCCCACCCAGTTTGGGTTCGTGACGGGCCGATCTTGTCTCCTGAACCTGATTGACTTCTTCGAATCAGTCTCCAGAGCCATGGACAAGGGTAAGGTGGCCCACACAGCTTATCTAGACCTTGCCAAGGCCTTTGACACCATCCCCCACTCTGGAATCATAGATAAACTTACTAAGCTGGGCATTAATCCCTACATCACCCAGTGTGTTGCTAACTGGCTTACTGATAGAACCCACACTGTAAAAGTAGCCGACTCCAAATACAGCTCCAGACAAGTGACAAGTGGAGTACCTCAGGGCTCAGTCCTGAGACCGCTCTTGTTTGGCATCTCTGAAGTACAGGCCAACACTAAGGGACTCTGGCTAACAAAGTTCACAGATGACTGCAAACTGGGAGCCATTATTGATTCCTCAAATGATGTGGATACTCTACAAAAGGGCCTTACAGAAACAGATGTTTGGTGCCAGAGCCATGGGCTCAAGCTCAATGCCAAGAAATGCATAGTTATCCCCTTTTGGAAAAAACATGTACCCATGAATTACCATATAGGTGGCAGTACACTAAACATCAAAAGTGTGATAAGAGACTTAGGGACACAGGTGGACAGTGGTCTCACCTTCTATAACCACATCGCCACAACATTCAGGAAATCCTTCTATGTGGCACACCTCATCACTAAGGGCTTTTCATCCAGAAAAAAGGAGGTCATTGTCCCACTGTACTCATCCCTCATTAGACCAATTATAGAATACAATGCCCTGTTTGGTATGTACCTCTCAAGACATCTGCAACAACTGGAAAGGCCGCAGAAATACCTCACTAAAAGAATCACAGGCCTAAAGCAGATGCCCTATGCTGATCGCCTTAAAAAACTCCAGCTATACTCTGTTGCATATTGTCTGCTCAGAGGCAATCTCTGCTTAACATGCAAGGCCATGTCAAACCCAGAGCTGATGGACATGCTACACTTAAAGAAATCCCAATCCTTCAGAGCCACATGCTCCAGGGATTTAAACCTTGTCATCACAATAAACAAAACATGCTGGAGGGATAGGTTCCTGACCCAGAGACTCCCCAGACGCTGGAATAGATTGCCCATACATGTCAAGTAGAGTGCCTCTTTGGCCCTCTTCAAAAGGAACCTTGACGATTGGATGGGAGAAAGGAAATTCACCCCGGGGATCACGTCAGTTGACCTGCTAGACAGGGGTCCAGGGAAGTAAATAGTGTGGGAAGAAATAGCCAGGGAATTGTTATGGCTAGGCTTGTATAGGCCCTAGGGCTGATAGCCTAGTACCAACCTATGGACCTAGGAACCTATTCACAGGCTGCACCTGTGTTTAAAGAGATGATGGTGAACTCATAGCAGCCTTTTCCATTTGCACAAAAGACAGAATGTCATTAACTAGAGAATTGAATGGAAATATATCTGTTATAGTAACTGAGGTTGTAGCTATAACTGCAGGCCTTAAGATTATCAAAGATCAGTCAGTAACATTTTTTTACAAATTCCCGTTATGCCTATGGAGCAGTTCATGATATTGGTATACTTTGGAAAGAAAGGGGTTATTTAACATCACCTTGGGCAGTCATTAAAAATGCTGTTTTTGTTAATGAATTGTTAGATGCTTTATTATTACCATGGGAGATTGCAGTGGTAAAGTGTGCCACACATAAGGCAGATGACTCCTTTGTTACAAAAGATAATTGCAGATATGGTGGCAAGACAGGCTGTGCTGTCTTATACTGTTCAAGCTACATTTTTGAAGCAATTGAATAAAACTAGCAACTTTTCCATACAGGAGTTATTGTATTTTCAATATCTGACAGTGGACTGTGAGAGAAGGAAGTGGATAACCAATGGCAGCAGTCACTCTCTGGACCTTTTCTGATGCCATCCAGATGATCGACTAGCCCCACCAAATATTTTTAAATCAATAGTTAAAAATCTACCATCTTCCATTCCATCTGGGCAAAAATGCATTATTGAAACAAATTTCTAGTGATTGGTATGCTCCTCATCTGTAAGACGTTGTGCAAGATTTGGTAAAATACTTGTGTAGTTTGTTTAGAACATAATGAGTCTAAATCAGTGCCTGCAACTGTTCAATCATTAAAAAAAGTAATAACTTGGGGAACCTTCTGCTTCCTGCTGCAGGACTTTGCTAAATTTCGTCAAGTGCAGAAATTTCATTAGATCCTTCTTGTAATTGTCATTTTTTCTAAATGAGTAGAAGCATATCTCTGTATAAAAAATAATGCACACACAGTAACATAGGTTCATAGGTTCATAGGATGATACTAGGCTATTGGCCTGGAGGCCCTTATAAGCCTAGCCAAGAATTTTGCCCATGTTCTGTCAAATTCAGCACCTGTTTCCCCTGTCCAGCATGGACACAGGTGGGATCCCAGGGGTATATTTTCTGTTTCCCATCCAGTTGTCCAGATTCCTCTTAAAGAGGGCTAGAGGGGTACTCTGCTTGATATGGAGAAGGTGTCTATTCCACAGATAAGAGAGTCTTTGGAACATAAATCTATCCCACGAACAAGTTGTATTAATGTCTCAGACCAGTTTAAGGTCTTGTATGCAGGTTGCATGAGTTTAGTTTGTCTTACGGATATGCAGCAACTCCATCAAGGCTGAGTCTGAAATGGCCTTGTATGCCAAACACAGGTCACCTCTGTGCAGTCTGTATGAGACTGAGTAAAGGGACAGGGTTTTTAGCCTATCCCTATAGGATAGGTGTTTCAGATCCTAGATTTTCCTGGTCTGGAACCTCTGTGGTCTCTCCAACTGCTGCATGTGCTTGGCAAGATATATGCCAAAGGGGGCATTGCACTCAATAATGGGTCTGATAATGGAGGAGTGCAGGGATGTTATGATCTCCTTGTTCCTGGATGAAATACTCTTATTTATGAGGTGGGCCATGTGGAAAGCCTTCTGTACAATGGATGCGATGTGGTGTATTCAGTTTGAGACCATGCTTCTAGCACCAGTCATTAGTTTGAGTAAGGCCCTTTTGGAGGATGTTCACATCACTAGGGGAATTTAAGACAGCACCCAGCTTGCAGTCATCTGCAAACATGGTCAGCCACAGACCACTGGTTTTGGCTTGCAGCTCAGAAAATTATATCCCAAACAGTAGAGACTCCATGACCAGTCTTTGGAGTACACTGCTCATTATGGGTCTACTAGTAGAGGTGGGTTCCCCTACTTAACTGAGTAGGTTCTATCAGTGAGCCAGTTCGCTACCCATCTGGTAACATACAGGTTGATGGCTACCCACGACCTAACACAAACATTTTTAACTGAGCTTATTCCTAGATTTGGTGTTCTAATTGATCAGGGCTCCCATTCTCCTAATTAGTTAATACAGCATATTTGTAAGAGTCTAAAATTTAAATTGCAATTCCACTGTCTATATAAACTGCAGGCTCCTAAGTTAGTGGAATGAGACAACCAGACAGTTAAGATTAGATTACCTAAAGTTTGTGAAGAAATGGTCTTAAATGGCCAGAAGCAGTCTTTTTTTTTTAGTATTAGAAGTACAGTTAGTGGCCCTAGAAAATTGCCTACTCATGAAATTCTCATGGACAGAAGCATGAAAATGAGTGCTACCCCTCTTCCTAAGAATTTAGAATTGCAAGATATTGATGAAACCATGCTTACTTATGGTATATCTCTGATATATATTTTGCAAACATATCATAGTGTTATTCTGCATGCTGCCCAAAGACAAACAGAGCAAGTTCATCATGACCTGCAGCCCAGAGACTTTGTGTACATCCAAATGCATTCTTAAAAACTCATTTAGCCCCAGATGGAAAGGCCTATCCTTGGTTTTGCTCACAACTGCTACTGCCATCCATTGTGAAGGCCTCCTCACCTGGATTAATGTGTCATATGTCAAGAAGATCCTCTCTTGTGAATAGTACAATTGAGAGACCAATGACATCAGACCATGCGAAGCAGAAGAACCTATCATCAACCAAATCAAACAATAAACCAGGGTCATCGTTGCATCTGAAGATGACAGCACATGACTTTTTACCCTTCAAACCAAATCTGGAACCATCTGTAAACTGTTTGCTATCCAACATTATTCCACACCTACCATCCGGATCACTTCCAGAACTAAATGCAGTTAAGTTCTGTTTGCTACCAGGACAGAAAATTAAATCCTGTGATTCTGCTACCTCATTCTGGTCTGATTCAACCTCCAGTGATTCTTCTTCATCAACATTTTTTTCTTGCTTCATATTCAATATTACTAATTCATCCTGCCTTTTGGACACAAACTTAGATATTTCCATATCCAGACAATGCTCATTTTCAAAGTCATCTGTGGCAATGTCCCTTGGTCAACACATTATAGTGATCTTTATAGTGACCAACTTTGTTTGCATAATGGACAGCCCACTCAACATCCATGTTTACAATTGCTTCAAATCTCTCTCCAGCCCAACATGTTTATTTTTCCCATGGAATTATTATCACAATTACCATGATTTTCACACCATTTTGCTTCACCTGCTTTTGCCACCCAGAACCATAAGTGTGTCATCCTCTGTGACTATTGGAGCTATAAGTACTGAATCGTTTCTTAATAGACATACACATTTTGCTAAAATAGATGCAGGTGTTTGGTTATATGTAAATTCAGAGCACCTAAATGGCATCCAAGATTTAATATGTTTTCTGCTGCCTTGCATACTTATGCACAGACTCTCAATGTTAACAATTGCGCATATATTCCTACTGCACATAATGGGGATAATCCATTGATTCCTATATCAGTGACTGAGTAGAGCTTTATACTGCATTTTGCCTAATTTGTCTTGCTAAAAATCATAAGAATAAACATGTCTCTACCTCCTTTACCATAATGTCACTTTAGCTTTCAATAAGCGTTAAAGGAAGTGTTTGCTGTTGCAAAAACAAAACACTTTTTGTTAGAATTACAGCTTGCTATTTTATCTTGAAAATTTATGATGTGGCTAGAGGACAGGCCATGGCAGAATTCTATAAATGTTACTATATTTGTGTGAATCAAGCTTATCCCTGGTTGCCTACAGACTGGCCTGATTGTTGTTATATAGGTCATGGTATTCCAGCTATTTCAGATATAGCTGCTTTATGGGAAGAAAAGATTTGTAATGTTCATCACAAGAGAGACATTAAAGACATTCCTAACTCAGATGGAAAAATTGATGTCACCTGAGTATATCATAATTTTATATAAAAATGCTTTAAAAGGACTTTCTTAGATGGATCTTGGTGATGGGATAATTTCTGGAGCAGGTATTGTAACTGCTTATGGGGCAGCGAAGTTCATCAGAGAGCTTAAGAAGCTGTCTAAGCTCCAGAAAATGTTAAATAATTCCAACTTTGAATCTATTATTATGGTAACCCAAAAACTGACCACAATGCACAGTGTGGTGCTGCTGAACAGCAGGGCAACCGACTTTACTCTCACTCCTAAAGGGAATTTGTGCACACTCATCAAAATGGAGCGTTGTTCTTTAATTTCTGATGACAGTGCTGCCATTTGTAGTTACTAGTAAAAAAATTCAGAAAGTCGCTGAATATTCACATGCCAAAGAAGCTGATAATAATTCCCAATGGGCATGCTTAACCAACCTTTTTTTCCTGGATGGGGAGGAGGAATTTTAAAGTTTTTCATGCTTATTGCTATTGCTATTATAATTACAATGTTAGGTTTCTTCTTTTCATGGTTTAACCATGCATTTTAAAACTATTAGAATGTCAGTTTACAGATGCAAAATACTGAATTGTTACCACAAACCACTACTGATAAAAAGTGCAGTATAATAGAAAATTAAAAAAATAAAGTGTTGCAAGATTTTGGTAAAATATATGGCAATCTATACAAGAGATCAGGGGAATGTGAAAATACACATAGCAGAGTTTGTATTATTGAAGATTATATACAGTATTCAGATTGTCTTTTTCTTCCATCAAGGTATAGGCATGTTTTCATTGCAAATAAGACTACATTTTTGAAACAACTGTATAAATATTGCTCATGTCAGGGAGGTCAGAAAGAAAAAGCATGTGAAAAATGTCTAATATGAACTGAAAAGAGTTTCCATTTACCTGAAAATGTGTAGTTATTGTCCAACCATAAAAATTATTATAGTTTGGGTGATGCTTTACAGCATCAGATCGGGAAGTGTGAAGGGTGAGGACTGCATAGAAGGGACAATGTTAAAGTATGAATTTCATATCTAACATGTTTTCATAAGAAGATGGATTCCTGATTACTCTTCAGTATATATCTGTTCATTGAATTCCTATCTAATTTTAGAAAATACTGACAAGAAATGTAAAACTATATAATTTCTTTTGAGCAGAAGGTTCTATCACGGAATTTGGAACTCCTACCTAATATGGAATGTCATAAACAAGTAGTCAGGAGATCTTAGCACAATTAAAGCTGTAGTGCTCATTTTTAATTGATCAGGAGTTGTTCTATGTTTGTTACAATAATGCTCCTTTTAATGAAAGACAGTATAAAATACCAAGCATTCTGTAGTTTGAAGAGACAGGACCTTGATTTCCTAGTTTTCCCTGTACATTTTTTCTCTGTGTAATAAAGGAGATTTTTATTCTCTGCCAAACTATTTATTTTAATAGTTATATGGCACTATGGCACCTTAATAGGCAGAGTGTGAAACATCATACTGGGAGAAAAAAAATATATATAAATAGACATTGACTGTGGAGAGTACATATCGTGGACATTGCATTTATTGCAAACGGATAACTAAGACAAAATCATTAACTTCTGTTAATACATCAAAAGTGTATGACATTCATCATTTGATTACATCTACAACAGAATGTGTGGTTTACATGGCAGTTTGTCAGTGTGGCTCTTTTTATATAGGGCAAACATCTTTAAGTTTTAAACAATGTATAGCTTTGCACATGAGTGATATAAATTGTCACCGTCATAGAAGTGCATTATACAAACACATGTTGGCACACCCAACAGCACATTTTGTATTTTTGGGTATAGACATGGTGATAGGTGACAACCTATCTATGATGTACAAACAAAAAATTTTGGTGAAAAAAGAAATACAATGGATAGTAATCACCAAACAAACAGTCACAGCACGGAAGTAACCAAGGCTGGCTCTATTAAAAGTACTTAATGTGAAACATTCAAATATAAATGTTCAAAGTGCTGAAGCGTTAAATATCAAGATCTATTTACTTATCGGTATAAATAACAACGGATAGCGCTTTCACTCAAGTGGCTTCATCAGACCTTAGAAACATAAACAAGTTACAGACCCTTTTTATATAGTGTAAGATAAAACCATGACATCATATCCTGTAATCAGACATTTAAAAAGATTTTTAAAAATACAATATATAGTTCATCACAAATTAAAACATATTTAAACACAAAAAAATAATAAAATAAAATAAAGCAAACAACTCCCGTCTCCAGCAATTACTAATGGGAGTAAACTAATTATTTCACTTTCAGCCTTCTCTTTTTTAGGGCCGGTTTCATAGGTATTTTGTCATTGAGCCCAGGTGTTCTATCAGCTCTAAGATTAACTATCCATTTCATCTCACAATTCTCTGTGTGGCATATAATATCTCCCCCTCTAAGTCCAGGAATAATGGATTGTAGCACTAAGAACCTAAATTCATGTGTAGAATCATGATTCTTCACATGCTTCGCTAGAGCATTATGATCCGAGCCAATACGTATGTGATATATATGCTCCCTAATACGTAGTCTCAACTTTCTATTTGTTTTGCCTATATAGAACGCGGTACACATAGTGCACCTAGCTAAATAGACTACATTTTCAGTACCACAGTTCGCTGTAGTGTTAGGAGAATAAACAATACCCGTGACAGGGTGTATAAAACTATCCCTAGTATCAATAAACCTGCATTGATTACAGTCCTGACATAGCTCTGTTCTTTTGCTACCCTCATAATTAGATTTCATCTGTAAACAGGGATAGCACAATCTCTGCTTCAAACTCTGCTTATTCTTAAAGAGAAATTTAGGTGCATCACCTACTACTTCACGTATATTCTCCTCCAGTAATAGGACATCCCAATGCTTGCGTATTATATCACTTAATTCAGGTGTATCTACTGAAAAGAACATGGGTATTCTAACATAGGAGGCATTATGCCTATTAGTATTATTCTCTTGTTCTCCCATCCTTATATCCGAGAAATAAGGACTAGCACTGGTTATTCTATCAATATCTACTCTAACCAAAACATTATCTATCTCATGTGGTTTGTATTGTCTATCCAATAGCATAGATCTCAAAATGGACAACTCGTTCTTATATTTATCATGATCAGGGTTCAGCCTCGATGTCCTCATTGCCTGGCCCTTAATCACATTCTTAAAAACATAGCTGGGATGCATGCTCTCCCTATGTAGTAAGGTATTGCGATAACAAGCTTTCCTATGAATTCCTGTGTGCAAAAGACCATTAGGCAGCCTTTCTATCTACACATCTAAAAAGGAAATGTTACACAATGAAAAATTCATGGAGAACTTCAAATAAGTGGTCATACTATTCACTTGCGCAAAAAACTAATTTAAAGAATCCTCACTATTGTTCCAAATAAAAAAACAAGTCATCAACAAACCGTGTGTAGAAACCAACATTTCTCTTAAACCCATCAAGTTGAAACAAAAACTCTTCCTCCCAACAGGCCATGAAAATATTGGTGTAGCTATTGGCACAAGGTGTGTCCATAGCTACGCCATCATTCTGAATGAATAGACTGTCCTGAAAAAGAAAGATGTTGTTCTGCAAGACAGTCTCTAAAAATAAAGATACCAAATCGATAGTTTTCACATCATAACCAGAATGTGTTACCATATACCGTTGGACACTCTCCATGCCTTCAATATTGAATATCCCAGTGAACAAACTGGTGAAATCCATAGTAACCAGAATATAATATGCATCATCGCTCACTGTTCTCATATAATCATACAAACATATCAAAAATTGCTTGCTATCTTTCAAGATGTATGAATTAGCATCAACAAGGGGTCTCAAATGATATTCAGCAAACAAAGATAATGGTTCAGTGACCCACCCACGACCTGAAACAATAGGTCTCAGGAGAGGGTCACTCAAATCCTTGTGCACCTTCGGAAGGCCATTAATGACTGGAATTAAAGGATTACTAACATGTAAAAAATGATATAACTCAAAATCAACGCATTTACTCAACAGAGCATCATCTAAAACATCATATATCTTAAAAACTTTGTTCACAACACTTTCCATATCAATGGGAGAGTAAAAATTATTCTCATTAAGTAACAATACCACCTTGGCCTTATACCATTCATGATCAAGGACAACAACAGGGCCCCCCTTGTCGGCTGGTCTAATGATAACAGAGTCATCATTTTTCAAATCTCTTAAGGCCATTCTTTGTTTATAAGTTAAATTATTTTTCTTCTTTTGATAACCATCCCTACTATCATTCAAATTAAACTTATACATATAATCTATAACCAATTTTGAGAAAACCTCCAAAGTTGGATGAAGTACCGGGACATAAGTGCTGGGTTTCTTAAAAGATTTACAATGCCCAGGACCTACCATTGAGAAATCCAGTTTTAACTGTACATTACGTGTAAACAGCTTAAAATCAATTATTGTGTCAGTAATGTCATTTTTACTAGTGGGGATAAAGGACAATCCTTTATCCAAAACCTGAATTTCAAATTCAGACATAGCCCTATTAGATAAATTAATCACTAATGACTTTCCACACGCTCCCACATTTTTTTGAGCATTGGTCCATTGTGGTTCCCACCTGACCCCTTCCATTTCTGCCTCCCCCTGCTGTAAGACCTTTGTTTGGCACCTCAATAGTGTGAGTCTATCGGGAAAGGAGCAGAGGGACAAGGGCCAGACATCTGTCCATTAGTGGGGAGAGAAATTTTTCTTCTTACCGAGGGCTCTGTAACAATATTTGTGCAAGGTTGTGCACTACCTTCACTACCAACTTGATCTTTAGACTATGTTTCTAGGGCTGAAGCATTATTACATTCTGCAACTGTATTAATTAAAACATTAGGCTCCAAGCTATTCAAAGAAACAGAAGAAACAGAGTCACAACTATTAGCAATAACATTAATTTGTTGTCCACGTTCTGTCGAGCCATGGGGACATGGCTGATACTTCAATTGAATTGCCCTATTGTATACCTAGCCTATCCGATGAACAGAGGAAGAAAGATCGTTTCCAGGCTTGTATTTCCGGTGCAGATAACCCTTTGATGTCGTTTGAAGCGCATGGTGATCTGGAGCCGAATGGCATTATTTCGTCGAATTTGAATGGCTTGATGGAAGTGTTTGGTAAACTTGAAGCAGACTTATTGAAACTAAAAAGAATGCAGCTGCAACGGCAACATTTTGAAGTATGTCTACGCCGTAAAATTATACCTCGGGGCCTGCAGGTTTTGAAAATGCCCACCACGGGGAATTTACACCCCGAGCTATTATACAAATGGCAGCAATTAAATCTTGAAGTGAGTATGAAATATATGACCTTATTAAATGACTTTTTTTGACCGGAGGAGGACAGTTTAAGGGACAATGTGTTAAAACAGCAACAAAGTATAGCAATGCTTTATCCGAAAGTGAATGTCGATTCCGGTATGGAAAGACTACTTGATAATGTAATGATTTATGAGAAATGACTGTTGGAAACAAAAAGGAGTAAAATCGTTAGGGACACTAATGATTTTAAATTAGGGCAAGTCTTTACTTGGCCTAGGATAAATGCGAATCGAGCCGTAGGCTCGACAGAATGTGGACAACAAATTAATGTTATTGCTAATAGTTGTGACTCTGTTTCCTCTGTTTCTTTGAATAGCTTGGAGCCTAATGTTTTAATTAATACAGTTGCAGAATGTAATAATGCTTCAGCCCTAGAAACACAGTCTAAAGATCAAGTTGGTAGAGAAGGTAGTTCACAACATTGCACAAATATTGTTACAGAGCCCTCGGTAAGAAGAAAGATTTCTCAACCCACTAATGGACAGATGTCTGGCCCTTGTCCCCCTGCTCCTTTCCCAATAGACTCACACTATTGAGTTGCCAGACAAAGGTCTTACAGCAGGGGGAGACAGAAACGGAAAGGGTCAGGTGGGGACCACAATGGACCAACGCTCAAAAAAATGTGGGAGCGTGTGGAAAGTCATTAGTGGTTAATTTATCTAATAGGGCTAAGTCTGAATTTGAAATTCAGGTTTTGGATAAAGGATTCTCCTTTATCCCCACTAGTAAAAATGACATTACTGACACAATAATTGATTTTAAGCTGTTTACACGTAATGTACAGTTAAAACTGGATTTCTCAATGGTAGGTCCTGGGCATTGTAAATCTTTTAAGAAACCCAGCACTTATGTCCCGGTACTTCATCCGACTTTGGAGGTTTTCTCAAAATTGGTTATAGATGATACGTATAAGTTTAATTTGAATGATAGTAGGGATGGTTATAAAAAGAAGAAAAATAATTTAACTTATAAACAAAGAATGGCCTTAAGAGATTTTAAAAATGATGACTCTGTTATCATTAGACCAGCCGACAAGGGTGGTCCTGTTGTTGTCCTTGATCGTGAATGGTATAAGGCCAAGATGGTATTGTTACTTAATGAGAATCATTTTTACTCTCCCATTGATAGGGAAAGTGTTGAGAACAAAGTTTTTAAGATATATGATGTTTTAGACGATGCTCTGTTGAGTAAATGTGTTGATTTTGAGTTATATTATTTTTTACATGTTAGTAATCCTTTAATTCCAGTCATTAATGGCCTTCCGAAGGTGCACAAGGATTTGAGTGACCCTCCCCTGAGATCTATTGTTTCAGGTCGTGGGTGGGTCACTGAACCATTATCTTTGTTTGTTGAATATCATTTGAGACCCCTTGTTGATGCTAATTCATACATCTTGAAAGATAGCAAGCAATTTTTGATATGTTTGTATGATTATATGAGAACAGTGAACGATGATGCATATTATATTCTGTTTACTATGGATGTCACCAGTTTGTTCACTGTGATACCCAATATTGAAGGCATGGAGAGTGTCCAATGGTATATGGTTGCACATTCTGGTTATGATGTGAAAACTATCGATTTGGTATCTTTATTTTTGGAGACTGTCTTGCAGAACAACATCTTTCTTTTTCAGGACAGTCTATTCATTCAGAATGATGGCGTAGCTATGGGCACACCTTGTGCCAATAGCTACGCCAATATTTTCATGGCCTGTTGGGAGGAAGAGTTTTTGTTTCAACTTGATGGGTTTAAGAGAAATGTTGGTTTCTACAAATGGTTTGTTGATGACTTGTTTTTTATTTGGAACAATAGTGAGGATTCTTTAAATGAGTTTTTTGTGCAAATGAATAGTATGACCACTTATTTGAAGTTGTCCATGAATTTTTCATTGTGTAACATTTCCTTCTTAGATGTGCAGATAGAAAGGCTGCCTAATGGTCTTTTGAACACAGGACTTCATAGGAAAGCTTGTTATCGCAATACTTTACTACATAGGGAGAGCATGCATCCCAGCTATGTTTTTAAGAATGTGATTAAGGGCCAGGTGATGAGGACATCGAGGCTGAACCCTGATCATGATAAATATAAGAACGAATTGTCCATTTTGAGATCTATGCTATTGGATAGACAATACAAACCACATGAGATAGATAATGTTTTGGTTAGAGTAGATATTGATAGAATAACCAGTGCTAGTCCTTATTTCTCGGATATAAGGATGGGAGAACTAGAGAATAATACTAATAGGCATAATGCCTTCTATGTTAGAATACCCATGTTCTTTTCAGTAGATACACCTGAATTAAGTGATATAATATGCAAGCATTGGGATGTTCTATTACTGGAGGAGAATATACGCGAAGTAGTAGGTGATGCACTTAAATTTCTCTTTAAGAATAAGCAGAGTTTGAAGCAGAGATTGTGCTATCCCTGTTTACAGATGAAATCTAATTATGAGGGTAGCAAAAGAACAGAGCCATGTCAGGACTGTAATCAATGCAGGTTTATTGATACTAGGGATAGTTTTATACACCCTGTCATGGGTATTGTTTATTCTCCTAACACTACAGCGAACTGTGGTACTGAAAATGTAGTCTATTTAGCTAGGTGCACTATGTGTACCGTGTTCTATATAGGTAAAACAAATAGAAAGTTGAGACTACGTATTAGGGAGCATATATATCACATACGTATTGGCTCGGATCATAATGCTCTAGCGAAGCATATGAAGAATCACAATTCTACACATGAATTTAGGTTCTTAGTGCTAGAATCCATTATTCCTGGACTTAGAGGGGGAGATCTTGATATTTAATGCTTCAGCACTTTGAACATTTATATTTGAATGTTCCACATTAAGTACTTTTAATAGAGCCAGCCTTGGTTACTTCCATGCTGTGACTGTTTGTTTTGTGATTTATATATTATTTATTCATCACGGAAGAATTTGCCTCGTGGGAGAGCGGACTCATTTTTGCTATTATTTGGATACAATGGATAGTAAATTTGGGTGCTTTGTTTAAACCTGGATTGAATGATCATTGGTAAATGTATGCCAAGTTTTGTGATAACTGAATCTTCGATGTATGTAAAATATTTTGTTAGTTATAATCATGCTATAATATCATGGTTTAATATGCATCAACATAATGCAAATAATGTTGTTCAGTTATCTTCTTCCATGTGGGGTGAATGTTAAGAAGGTATATTGTTCACTGTTGCTTTGAATGAATATGTACAAAAAAAGAGGGAGGGCACTCCCTAACACATGCACCGATGACGCTAAGGCGAAACCTGGTTTGCTGGTGAGGTGACTTGACCTGTTAAGTCATTAAAGTTGGCTAAGCTTCTATTTCTGGACTTCTGTGTGCTTCTTTACTATTTCAACATTATTAGTTGTGCTAGTTTCGATTGTGTGGTGATTATATATATATATATATATATATATATAGACACACACACAAACACACACACACACACACACACACACACACACACACACATAATACATGCACACACACCCACACATACACTGTCACTATCCATGTATAAGTCTGTTCTGGAAATATTGTTTGCTAATAAGTATAATGGTACACAATATTTCTCTCCAGAAAAAAAAGACTTTTAATCTACAGCATAACATCAGGTGAAACTTTAGATTATTCTGGAGAAAAAAAATGTCATTGATAACAACACTGTAAGCTGTACAGTTTAAGAAATGGTACATATTAGAGCTATAATTAATTATGCAAATAGGCATGTTTTCATATTTCTGTAAATATTTTCATAACCAATCATCCAGAAATAAATTCTACCGTAGTCTAAATAATCAAGTGTCCAGGTGAAAGAAATCCTGATCCTATATGATTAGGTGAT
Source organism: Protopterus annectens (assembly GCF_019279795.1). Classification (NCBI taxonomy): domain Eukaryota; kingdom Metazoa; phylum Chordata; order Ceratodontiformes; family Protopteridae; genus Protopterus; species Protopterus annectens. The sequence goes on from NC_056735.1 coordinate 521,443,381, forward strand.
ACAGTTTTCAAGATATGAAAAATTGTTTCTGAAAAATAAGAGGAACATATAATTCTGGGCATTGTAGCACCATAAGTGCTTTACAGTATTGATTTAAAGACTGAATGCATAGATTTCTAATGGGATTCAATAACACCTACACTAAGTGTACACCGTTCTGAATGAACAGACAGCACAGGCGTAACTCACACCTTCTTCCTCCCAATTTTGGTTTTCCTACTGATTTTCTTATAGCTTTAAATATTGACAGGGATTCATAAAAGCTATCACAAAGTGTAGACTACATGTGCACTTAGTGTCATCTTTCTTAGTGAATACAAAGCACAAAAAATATGTAGAGATGTTCTTGAATACATATCATGTACACAGTGCAGGCTTTATTGAATCTGGCCCCTATTGTTGTGAAGAAGACTTTTTACTAGACATATTGTTGCACCTTTTAATAGCATTTACTGTTAACAAGATAATTGAATTTGCTGGCTTATGTTCTTTAACCTGAGTTATTTTTATTTTTTTTTTTAGAAAATGATCATGAGTCCAAGAACAATCATGAATCTAAGAACACAGTATGATTGAGATAAGTTTTATGGACATACATAGTACATTTTATCAGATGATGATATCCCCTTTTCAGTTAAATGGATATTTTTCTTAAGGTCTAATTCAAACTTAAAGTTTCTCATGTGTTTTTTAATCATACTGCCTATTCAGTCAGTTTTAATTTTTGGCAGGTGTGCTTTACATTTATTGCTTGTATTACAAAGGTATTATCTACTTGATTTTATGGAAGTGTTATTTGTTTTAGAAGTCTTGTATGATGATTTTTTTTAATGTTATAGTTGTTCCAGTATCTAAATCTGGAAAGTTATTTTTTTCTGTTTTACTATATCTTGCAATCCCCCTCTCATTCACATAAAACAAAACAACAGATATATGTTGTAACTTCTCATTTTTCAGTAGTATTATAACATCTCATCCCCAGTCAGGATAACATTTCTAGTTTTTGTTTTCTTTTTTCTGTTTTTCATGTGACAATGGCCAGATACCATTCCTTACATTTTCTGTAGCTTTACTTCTTTACTTCAGAAAGACTTGTGTTTTTTTTATTTCTGTCAGTAGTTAACTTTGTTGAAAGCATCATTCTCTGTTTATCTCACTGCATCAAAAATCTATTTAAATTAATTTTTGTAAAAGAAATACTTCAAAGACCAAAGCACGTTAGGTTCAAGCAAGGCACCCTTTATTACTTGCAGCAAGGAGACAAAGCATGCAGGCACAAGGTTTGTCTGATTTTCTGGAGCTCAGTATCAGAGACTACTGCATATCCTACTAGGTTCTGTCCTGCAGGACCCCTCTTGCACAAGCAATCCACATAGTATGTCACCTCGGCATCATCCAAGGGAACATCTGTGAGGTCTTTTCTAGGTAATGTCTTTTGCTCGATTACCTGCAGGCAGAGGTGCGGTGTGCCACCTGCAGGAGTTGGGAGCAGGGTAGAAGGGTTCAAAGTTGTGCATCATTCAGTTGTCATATGAAGTTGGCTCAACAATATAGTCATGCAGGAAAGATGCCTAGCAGGGGAAAGATATGCCACCTTTTCTTGTAGTAAAATGATCGTGACTGCATGGGGTACCTTCAAAATGAGAGGATGGAACAAGACTACTGAGGCTGAAGCCTGTACTGCCATCACTGCTGAAACTACTGCTTGTACACAGTGGGGTAAGGACCGTGCCACTGGGTCTAGTTGTGATGAATAGTAAGCAATGGGCCGTTGCTTATCCCCATGTTGTTGTGTTAGTACTGATGTCATATAACCCTGCTTGCAATCTACAGTCAGGAAAAAAAACGTTTATGATAGTTTGGCAATCCCAGAACTAGTGAGGACGCTATTAATTGCTTTAGTTTACAAAAGGCAGATTCTGCCTCTGGTGTCCATTGTAACAAATCCTGCGCTGCCATAGGCATCTTATATATAAGGTCAGTTAAAGGTGCAGATTCCAAGGCTTAGTTTGGAATCCAGCTTCGACAAAAATTAGTTGTACCCAGGAAGGACATCATTTCCCTCTTGGTAGTGGGTTTTGGTGCTTGCAAAATTGCTACTTTTCTGTCCTCATCTAATGTTCTACCTTCCTTGGATATTACATATCCTAGGTATTTAACTTGTTTTTTTCCAGAGCTGCAGTTTGTCTTTGTTTACCTTATGTCCCTCAGCAGCTAAAAATCGTAGAAGTGGTATCTTCCCTACAATCCTGCAAGGTGGGGGTCGCCAACAAAATGTCATCAACATAAAGTAAAACCTGACTACCTTTTGGTGGGTTGAATCCCGCCAAGTTGCTTGCCATTTCTTGTGAGAATATCACTGGACTTTCACAATATCCCTGTGGTAGGCGTGTATACGTGTATCTTTTTCCCCTGAAATGTAAATGCAAACCAATACTGGCTATCAGGGTGTATCGGTATTGAAAAGAATGCGTTGCTAATGTCTACCACAGAAAAATACCTTTGTTGAGGTTTCAAGTCGTTTAACAGAGTGTGTGGATCTGGCACTATAGGTGCCCTTGGTATTACTGCGTCATTTACTGCTTGTAAATCCTGGACCATACGCCATTCTCCATTGGCTTTTTTAACTGGAAATAAAGGTGTGTTACATGGTGAATCGGGAGATTCTACTAGTATCTCTCCTTTAAGTAATGCTGCTATAATAGGCTTTATCCCTGCCTTTGCATCTTTTCTTAAGGGATACTGTCTTTTTTGTGGTCTAAATGCTGACTTTGGTGTAATAGTAACTGGCCCTGCTGTATGAATGAGTTCTACATCTGATTTTCCTGTCGACCAGAGAGTCTCTGGTATATCTCGTAAGGCATTTTCTTCCTCCTTTAATAGGAGTGTCCATCAGCTGTCTTTGCAAGAATATAAGTGCACATCTGGGTTGGTCTGAGTTACCCAATTCAATTTTTGCATTTGTATTCCCTGTCTTGACAGTTCCAGTTCTGTTTGTTTTTCCCATCTCGTGGCTTTCACCCCTAGGTCTGCCCATTTTATATTTTTGTGTTTGGTTAAGCTAACATGTGCTAATCGATTAGATTTATAAAGTGTAAAAAATTCCTGGGGCAGTGAACAGCTGGCTACACTATTCCCTTCTGCATCCCAGTACAAATTATGCAATACCAATCTATTCGGATGATTTTAAAATAATTCTTTCTCATATTCCTTATCAGGTTCTGGTGTGCTACAAAAATACAGGGTACAGTGCAACAAGTGTTGCTTATCAAGGTCAAGGGAGGGAAACTTGCTGATGGCTATGTTCATCAGTTCCTTGGTCACAGTCCCTGGACCAGTCGTAACCAAGTCTTGGCTGTACCAATAAAACATTTCACCCTTCGACTGAACCACAAAGGTGTTAGTTTGTCACTGTGCTTCCATACCCTGCATGGTTGGGACTACTGCTATACCAAATAACTGCATGAGATCTCTGCCCAAAAGATTTACTGGACATTTTGCAGAAACTACAATTTTGCTTCTCTGTGTCAATCCTAAAACTGGATCAGTTATTGCAATGTTATGGGAGAGAGGCTCCCAATACAGCTGTCCATTAGCTGCTTTGACCAGAATGTAATCAGGTGACTCTGAGTTTTCTGGTAATTTGGAGGGGTCCGTGATGCTCCTGAATCGCACAAAAATTTGACCTACCTCCCTTCCACCAAGAGTGTAACTTCTGGTTTCGTGTCTGCTAATAGAGCTCCAAGCTCAATAAAGCTAGGTCTAATATTTCGTCTTCTTCATTGTCGCTAACTTCCTGCACTTCCTCTACTCCCTCTTTCACATTCTCATTTGTCCTTTCTCTACTAGCCCCTTCTAGTGATTCTTGACTATCATATAGTCAGTCCTCACCTTCCTTGTCTTCCGTTGTTGCCTTGTTATTTTTCCTGCAATCCCTTGCCAAATGTCCCTTTTTACCACATTTAAAACATTCTCCCCTTTTCTTACGCCCTTCAAAGTCCTCTGATCGCTGATCAGACTGCTTGTTTCCCTGTGTGTTTTTCTTGCCCTTTTTCCCAGACTGTACTACATAGACTTCTGCTCCGTCTTCTACAGAAAATACTTGAGCCTTCTTTTCTTTTTGCTATTAAAATGACTTTCGGCATGCCTAGCATATTCAAGTAATTATTGTAACCTGCTTGTACGATGGTCTACCATGTGTTTCATAATGAAACTGCTTATAGGCATGCTACTGCCTTTTAAAAATGCATTCTTTAACTGCTGTTCATATGGGGAATCTTGTGTTTGATCTTCGGGAACTTGCATTCCACAGTGGTTATTAAAACATTCTAGCAATCTGGCATAGTATCGGTCAATTGTTTCACCTTCTTGTTGGATGCATTGATTAATGCAAGTCCAGTCTGCCCTAGGTTTCCATTTTTCAGAGATGCAGTCTGTAAGACCTTTTACTCTAGTGTCTAACTCTGCGCTGCTATGTGGGAGGGGTCTTTGTGCAGCGTCACGAGGATTCCAGTTGCCACAAATCATGTACCAATCTGGCCCTACAATCTGTCTAACTACCTTTTATATTTCTTCTCCGTTTAAGTTATGACTTAACCTCATTCCTTGTAAGTCTTCTGAGAATTTTCTAAAATTAATCTTTGGATGGGGAATTCCCTCAGTGGCTTTCCGGATATCTTCCGGAGTCCAAGGTCTATATACTAGAATGGTTGGGTCCTGATTGTCCTGTCCTGCCTGAGGATTGGGTACCTGTATAAGTGGGCATATTTCTTCCTCTTCTTCTGTAGATCGTGAATTCTTAACTATTTGCCATAACTCGATACCTTCCCCTGAATTATTTGCTTTTGTTTGGGACCTGGTCCCAATGGGATCTCTGATTTTAGTTAGTTTCAATTTTATAATGTCTCTGTCTCCAGTGACCACAGGATATAGTGGGGGTGGACTAACCTGTTCACTTGCTTCATATTCTGGTAAGGGAGGTGGAGGTGCTGATGCTATTACTAAGTTGTTATCCTCCATATCTAAAAACATTGTTTTTGAATCTTTGTTCTTTTGGTCCCTACGGTTTACTTCCTCCAGCCACCTGTGTGCCTAAGGAATTCCTAACCGTCGTTGCTTTTATACCTGACCCTTACAATAATTTTTGAGTTGTTTGATAAGTTTGATAAGTGAGGATTTTTCTAATTTTCCGTCGAATTCATACTTATTAACCCATTTTGAAAAATATCTAATATTATCGGCGAGCTGCGACTGCATATATTTTACGTCTTCCGTTAACGGCGGGTTTTGGGGTGTTTTTGTGCAATTATTACCCATCTTGTTTTATCTTTCAATTGTTACGTAACTTCTCTAGTTTTAATGTGTACCACGGATTTTGTTATAGTCTCTTCAGAACAACTGCCTAAAGTCTACTACTCTGTTTCACCTGATCTATGACAAGACAATATCTTTTTTTTTATCCCTGACTGTAAGAAAAATACAATCTGACAAAAAAAATACATATCAAGTCCCTGATCCTGAAACAGAAAAGGTAGATTCACCTTACCTGAGCCCACATGATTGATCACCGATTCGCGGAAAACCCGTCCTTTAGTCACAGATCAGAAAGTGGCTGGCCTCTTTTGACGACAATTCAGTCGGCGGACTTTACATATAAGAAGAACCGATTTGGTTTCTTCACCGTACAGTTTCAGCCACCTGGCCATCTGAGCCGAGGTGAAGAGAGGGTTCCGGCTCGAGGGACCAATCTGTAAAAGAAAAACTTCAAAGATGAAAGCACGTTAGGTTCAAGCAAGGCACCCTTTATTACTTGCAGCAAGGAGACAAAGCATGTAGGTACAAGGTTTGTCTGATTTTCTGGAGATCAGTATGTTATTCTTATACAGTTCTCTTCATGTCACACAGAAAATGTTACCAAATCTACTGCTGACGTAGTCGGACACAGCTTTCTGTATGTTACACAGAAAATGTTACCAGACTTATTGCTGACATGGTCAGATTATTGCTGTCTTGCAAAAAACTTTTGAGAAAAACAACCTGGCCTTGGGCTTATTTTAGCCCTCTTGGTTCTTCATTTTTTCAATTGTACAGTTCTAATACATGTGTTACATTTTGCCTAGATTCAAGGTACATTTCTAGCTTTGGTACAAGTAATGCTGACTATGGTTTAAGCTTTCAAACATCTATTGTTTTCTTTATCAAGGCTTCTAGCAGCTGTACATTTTCACATAGCATAAGCAGAATAAAATGTCTCTTATCAAGTTTCTAGTAGCTGTGCAGATTCATACAACATGAACAGAATAAATGTATTAACCCTTTTAAGCCTTTAATGCACTAAGCATGCATATTGCTATTATGCATTTTTCTAACAGTTTTATATGCAGAGTTTGAATAATAGGTAGAGTGAGTGCCAAAGTGTATCAAAGTTCTTGCTTCAAGCACTGTAGCAAACAGTTGTAATGCAGGCTCAGCACACACAACAAAATTAAGTGGTAGTTGTGTTTTATTATACAAACACCCTGCACATACTATGTTTCTTCTCTGTTCAAACTGGCCCTACTGTCTTAAGAGTTCACTGTCTGCTTCACCCATGCTTTCTTTATAGTCCATATTTTTTCTTGTATCAGAATATTTGTTTAATTTTTAAAACCCAGTTTCTTTTTCCTTGTATCACTCCCTACCTCGGTGAAATGACAATAGCACAGTCTCTCAGGTTAACTCTGGCAGATAAAACTGCAAATTGAAGACCTGTGTTTCAGCTGAGCACCTTTGTGTTGGAAAGCAGACAGTCCTCCAGCTCTAGTGCAATGGAGTTCATGTTATTCATGGTCCTCATTTATTTCTCCAGCATTATAAAAAAAGTTTGTAGTCTTTATTGTCTTTAAATGTTCAGGAATTTTCCAATTTTTAAGAAAAACAACACAATTCTGATGCCTTTTCTGTTACCATACCTACCTTCTCATGCTTCTACTATATTTATAGAACAGAAAAAAAAGAAGGGCAATTCCGTGAAACCTTTACAGAATTATCCTATTTCAGCATGAATATCTCCTTGGATCTTGCCTGAAAACTGCCATGTCTACTAGGACTAGCCCTTTCAGTAGAATAAAATGAACGTTTATATTCCACTAGAGCTGGCATTTTCTGTCCTAATGTTTGCAATGCATACACATTTTTAGGCTGTGAAATTATATTGTATCATCAACTGCATTATATCTAGTCAACTGGGTTTATAATAATTTGCTGAAGAACCCATCAATCTAACTCCAGTCCATTAAATAATCCACAACAACAACAGTATAATTGAAACACACCTCTACCACAAACACACTTATTACAGTAATTCAGTATGTTTTACTATCCAGTGCAATAGCGCAGCAAATAAAGCATAATTCACATATGTATAATTCTGCTAAAATCATTAAAATATATACCTTTAAAATTACTTTACAAGGCAACTCTGCAGAAGTCGCTTGTAAATGCGACAATACTGTCCTTCTACAAACATCACCACTGAACACAAACAGTAACAGGATCATAGGATCATAGAAAGTTACTAGGCTAATGGACATAGGGCCTTTACAAGCCTATCCAAGTTTTGCCCTTGTTTTCGCAATCAGCACCTATTGCCCATGTCCAATAATGACATAGGTGGAACCCCCAGAGTGAATTTATAATTACCTATCCAATCATCCAGACTGGGCTTGAAGAGGGCCAAGAGGTGCTCTGCTTGACATAAATTGGGAGTCTGTTCTAGAGGTGTAGTAACCTCTGGGAGACAAACCTCTCTTTCCAGCAGGTTCTATTAATGTCACATACTGGGTTAAGGTCTCTAGAGTGAATAACCTGTGACCCATCACACTTACAGTTATGCAGAATTTCCAATAAAGCAGAATCAGAGATTGCCTTATACACAAGGCAGAGATCGTCTTTGAGTAGTCTATATGAAACAGAATAAAGTGACAGAGATTTGAGCTTATCCACATAGGACAGATGCTGAATGCTATGAATTTTCTCTATGAGGAACTTTTGTGGTCTTTCTAATTGCTGCAGATTCATGGAAAGGTATATACCAAAAGAGGTGTTGTACTCAATTATTGGCCTGATGAGGGAAGAGTACAGGGAGGTTATAACTTCTTTTTTTCTGGAGGCAATGCCCTTACTTATGAGATGAGCAATATAGAATGTCCATCTTATCACTGTGGAGACATGGTGATAAAAGGTAAGGTTGCTGTCAACCTGTGTGCCCAGGTCTCTCAACACTGAGTGCATGCTTAGGGTGTTTCTATTGATGTAGTAGTTAGCAGGAATATTGCTCTTACAGAAAGGGATAATAATACATTTTTTGCATTGAGTTCAAGGCCATGACTTTGGCACCAATCATTTGTTTGTGTAAGACCCTCTTGTAGGATATTGACATTGTTTGGGGATTCTATAACTGATCCCAGTTTGCAGTTGTCAGCAAACTATGTCAGTAACAGACGTTTAGTTTTTGTTTGTACTTCGGAGAAATAGATTCTGAACAGTAGAGGTTCCAGGACTGATCCCTGTGGAATACCACTGGTTACAGGTCTATTGTTGGAAGTGGATTCCCCTATTTTGACTGTATTGGTTCTATCCTTGAGCGAGTTAGTGACCCACCTAATGATACAAGGGTTGATACCTAACTTGCTGAGTTTGTCAATAATGCTTGACCTTTTAGGCTACAGATGTAACTAAAGAACACCTTATGGTTGTCCTTAGTTGAGGACGAAAATTTGGATTTGTAGTTTGCTTTGGAGGACTTCACAAGAAGTCTTATTTGCTTGTTTAAGCTGATTACAGAGTGTTTCCAGTTTAGGGGTCACTCCCTCTTACTTTTGGGCAACACTTTCTTCCTGTTATTGTAAAGCCTATTAATGGCAGTTGTCCACCAGGCAGGTTTGCTCTTCTTTGAATAGCTTGTTTTGGTCCTGTCAGGTATGACTGTGTCAATGCAGTTATGCAGGTGTTTGTAAAAAGCAGTGGTGTAGGACTCGGCAGAGTTGCCATTTACATCTGAGGGGGGAGGTGCAGTGAAGCTATTTATACCATCCCTTAGAAGAATATATTCCTTTTTGGAGAAGTTTTTTAGTTTAGCTTCTGCTGGGGGGGGGATCTGGTGTGATTGTTACTTTGAATGAGACTGATTTGTGGTCAGATCTGACAAGGGAAGACCTCACAGTGGTGGTGATGCAGTCGTCTCCCATATTGGTAGGCACTAGCTCAAAGAAGTTGGCATCCCTAGTTGGGGTGTCAACCAGCTGATCCAGGGCATTGAAGTTAATGCACTGAAGGAAACACTGAGTTTGAGCACAAGTAATTTACCCAGTCAATGAATGGGCAATTAAAGTCACCTAGAACCATGGTGTTTGGATGTATCTTGATGGATTCCAGTAGATCCATGTAGGCATAGTGAGAGTCTTGATTCACGGAGGGGGACTTGTAGCTGGCAATGACTTGAATAGGTGTCTTACCAACAGTAGCTGCACCTGAAATGTCTACAGGGAATCATACTGTTTAACCAATCTGGAAGTGTATTTATCTTTAATGAATATTGCTACACCACCTCCTTTAGTTTTCTTGCCTTACATTCATGGTCTGAACATTTGGTAGGAGGTGAAACCTGGTATGGCTGAGGTGCTCTACACTGCCTTGAACCAGGTCTCCATGACTGCACAGATGTCAGCATCTTCGAAGGTGAAAACTGCTTCCAGTGAGTGCAGTTCCATGCTAAGACTGTTTAGCAGAATAACCTTGAGGTTGTTTTTTGATGAAACTTTTACATTGGGAATTTTGTCCTTCTGACATTGCCTAAAAAAATGCACAATGGAGGTGGGAAGAGCCTTTGCCAGTAGTTGAAATCCCAGGGGTGATAGACAAAGACCATCTCTGGCAAAGCATTGAGGTCTATCGATCATGTCATCCTAAGCTGACAGAAACTGGATCCTTGTAGACTGACACCAGAAACTAAGCCAATTATTGAAGTCAATGATTTTCTGTTTATATCACGGTATTCTCCTAGGCAAGGGTAATATGCTGCTCAAGGCTCGAGATATACCTGCCTGTGACACATAATCAGAGAGCTCAATCATGTCTCTCTTCATGTAGTCCAGGGAGGTACATCTCAAGTCGTTCAAACCAACATGTACTATGACTGAATCATAACTGTACTTTTTATCGAGAAACTTGAGTGCCTGCATGATCTGATGGATCCTGGCACCAGGAAGTTTGTGTGTCTCACTACAGAGTTGCCTATGACTAAAATATTTAGAGTGGATGTGCGTTGCCTTATGGGCTTTGATGGTGAGACTCTTGTTCTTATGTCATTATGTGTATTGTGTGTTTTGGTGTTATGATTGCTTTAGTATGTGCATTTTGGAGGTCTCTGGTGTTTAGGTAGATTTTTTGTGAGTACTTCTGCATATGTTGGTCTATGTTTATGCTGTGTGTCATGAGCAGATGTTGTGGTAGATAGGCTGAAAACTTGCTCTGTTTTGCTATCTATTGCACAAGGGAGCTGTGATTCCAGATTCATAATGTAGGTGCATCTCTCGCAAATGGTACAGGAATGATTTAGAAGTAGTGGGTTGTTAGTGTACATAAGGCAGTTGCTACACTGCATCAGTAGACCCATGTCAACCAGTCAGTCTTTATAGTCTTTAAATATTTCAGGAATTTGCCATTTTTTTATGAAAAACAACACAATTCTGATATAGGTAATAAAAATAAATACAGTTAACATTATCCACTTACACTCATACCAACTTATTACATAACAAAAATATGACACTCAAAATGCACTAAAAATGATTACAGTGCAAAATAAATAAAAACAATAGCACACTGCAATAAAACACAAAACATTTACTTTATGCAGATGGCAAACCATCTGCATCTCTAATGTAAGGGGCTGTCGACCCACTTCCCCTATTGCTTATATATACGTTTACTTGCAGATCATAATGTATAACACTATATATATATATATATATATATATATATATATATATATATATATATATATATATATATATATATTTTTTTTATTGACTTATTTGCCACTTTTTTGATAATATCATCATTTGACCCAAGTATGGGTGACCCTGACAACTGCATATTAGGCAATGAAATTATATCACCAACTATGTACTATCATTGGCCATATCTTTATACAATGATATTACCATATATTGTTATTACATCTGAGTTGTTATCACTAACTAGCCTGGGACTCAGTTTAAAAGCATAAATTGACCAATCCACCTATCTGGTTAGCAATGTTTAATAAATAAAGATATAAAGAAAGAAAAGTAAATTATTGCACATAAATACATTTCTTGCCTCCCTTTCATGTGACCTCTGCCTTACATAAAACCTATGTTTTTGCTGAAGGTTGTCTGTCTGAAGCATGTATTTATTTTCTTTGGTGAAATAATTGCTGTTCAGGAAAGAAGTATCCATGCAGCACTCCTTTATGCAGGGCAGCTTAAAAATCTGCAAAGTATTAATGCTTATAAAGATTGTGTAAATAAATGCCTTGTTTAATGAGATCAATTGAGTATATAGCTTAGAATATAGCAACTCTTCTTTTAAGTTATTGCATTAATTTATATTATAAATGGGAAACATTCTACTTTATTGTTGAAATATTAAGGTGAAAATAACTTCCCATTGCATACACAAACACACACACACACACACACACATACACACACACACACACACACACACACACACACACACACACACACACACACACACACACACACACACACATATATACATACATATACTTGCTTTCAATATGTAAGAGCAAAATGTGATTGCTCATCCAAATTAAATAGATTTATTTAGGCATTACCTTTGTTCACCACTTTGGGGAATTGGTCCTTACATTTTTAGGCATGACCGAAATCTGACAGGCAGTTACAGATTTGACATATAATTACTGGTGTTTTTATATGCCAAATAGTACAGTGAGTATGACGTTAAGTGTACACAGACAAGGATTATAAGATGTGAATACAATGCAGACACAAAAGTGTGAGCAATTTAAAATTTAATTGTACTCTTGAATGCTCCTTGCATAACAAATAAAAGGCAAACAATAAATGTTTAATTCCAATAGTTATAATCCATATGTACAATTATGTCATCCATTCTAATGGCAGGGATAAAAAAGTATTTTTTTTGTCTGGGGGGGGGGGGGGCAAGCCACTCACACCTACCAGTCCTATATACGAACTAAATGATTGTGTAATATTTGGGAAATTAAAATCTTCCTAAACAGCACACTGCAGTCTTTAGCATTCCCTGCTTTAACACAAGGATGCAAGTCATTGCAAGAAAACATAGGAAGACAGTCCATTCAGCACACACATAATTTATCCTTGCAATTAACAAAGGTAATTAAGACACAATGTTTTTGGATGTAGGAAGAAAATTAAATAACTATAGGAAAGCAAGTAACAGGAGTTGTCGATTGAATCCCAGACTGTGAAGCTGAGACAACTTGTTGCAGTTAAACTCTTTTTTTCTAGTGGCTCCTTTAGCTGTTTAAAACTTTCATTTAAAGGCTCACTGCTGCTTTTCAGCTGTGAGTAACATTTCTGCTGTTTGTTTCCCACCCTCACTCCCTGTTGGTATAGAGTTTTTATAGTTGGTGGCTTTGCAGTTGCCCGCCCCTAGTGTAAATTTGATCTGGGACCCTCCTCCCAGTCTAGTGTCATTACCTCATTCTACCCAGTACAGGGAGAGCATTTGAGAAGGCCAATCAGCTTAGTTTCTGCTACTCCTTTCTCTCTTTCCAAAAAAAAAAAATGTATCTGCTTTTACTGTATTTGTGTTTTTTCCTACTTTATTTTGCTTTTGCGTCATCTTAAAAGTATTCAATTGTATTTATTACTGCTTGGTGTAACTCATTGTAAGCCTTTTAGTTTAAGCACCTGGGCTTCAGACCAGTTTTACATTAGGAAGGTTTGTGGTCTGCACTGTAGTGGCAGAACAGGTAGCTTACATCCTTCTAAGTTGGGAACTGCTGATTGAGGGCTCAGTGTCTGTTATTCTAAAAGTGTATTAATTCTGGTTTAAGCACTTGGGCTTGAGGCCAGTTATTTTACATTAAGAGGGTTCATGTTCTGCACTCTTGTGGGAGGGGAGGCTGGACTCTGTCCTTCTGAGCTGGGAATTTCTGGTTAAAGATTATAGTGCCTGCATATTTGAACTGCTTCTTACTGAAATTGGTACACCTCGTTTGCTGTAGCATAGACTAGATCCAGGCCTGCTGAATCTAGCCTTGTTTGTATAACTTGAGCACTAATCCAGGCATTCTTTAAAGTATTCAGTTGTATTTATTACTGCTGGTAGTAACTTGATTAAAGTGTAGCTATCATTTCTAAGTCTTATGGATTAAGCACTTGGGCTTCAGACCAGTTGTTTTACATTAAGAAGGTTTGTGGCCTGCACTGTGGTGGCAGGACAGGTAGCTTACATCCTTCTAAGTTGGGAACTGCTGATTGAGAGCTCAGTGTCTGTTATTCTAAAAGTATATTAGTTCTGGTTTAAGCACTTGGGCTTCAGGCCAGTTATTTTACGTTAAGAAGGATTGCGGTCTGCACTCTTGTGGGAGGAGAGGCTGGACTCTGCCCTTCTGAGCAGGGAATTTCTGGTTAAAGGCTTATAGTGCCTGCATATTCTAACTGTTTCTTACTGAAATTGGTACACCTTGTTTGCTGTAGCATAGACTAGATCCAGGTCTGTTGAATCTAGCTTTATTTGTATGCTTGTTGTTTGTTTATTTCCCTGAAACACTAATTCCACCTAAAACGCGGCCTTTTAGCACTTCTTTGGATCCCTAGTGATATCTGCATTGCTTACTGTACTTATTTCCTTGTTTCACTTGAAAGAAAGTTACTGTTTGTCGTTTTTGCATTTAAGTTACCTGTAACACATTGCATTTAAGTTACCTGGCACTTGCTCACTAAAGCAATTATATAAGTCAGCTCTAAAAAATTAAAAGCACTACACCCTAACAAACTCCCCTTGAGTACCTTGTTCCCCATTGGCCGTTTTTTTTCAATTATAAAGGAATTCCCAATACTATTCTAGCATGTCCAAAGGTCAGTTGTCAATCTCCTCGCCGGTCCAGCTGGTGAATCTGGAAATCTTGAGGCAATGTTACAACTGCCTCATGTACACAGACAACCCTCTCCTCCTCCCAACAAATTCCAACACATGTGAGAGATGCAACCATATAGCCAAACTGGAGGCTAAGCTCTCTCAACTCAGTACTGGCATAACCAGTCAGGAGGAGAAGGAAACCACACTCACTACAATTCCAGTCTCACATAGACCTACCACGACAACAAACCAAACACATAAACACACAAAAACATACTCGGAGGCTCTAAATAAAAATCTGCCTAAGCAGCAGAGACCTCCAAAGCAGACACCCAAGCAACCGCTACCCCAAAACAAAACACGTGCAACACATAGCTCACAAAGCCAGTGTGCCGAACAGTCACAGCCCTTAAGGCTAAACAACACACCTGATACACTTGTAATAGGTGACTCTATCGTCAGGCACACTGACATCCCGCTCACCAGGCTGAACAAGGAGAAGGTCACGGTGAGCTGCCTGTCGGGCGCTAGGATCTGCCACATAACACAAGCACTCAGGTCACTCGAAGGCAAGTACAAATATGACTCAGTCATTGTCCATGCTGGTGTGAATGACCTGAGACGTACCTCCCTGGACTACATGAAAAGAGACATAGAGGAGCTCTCTGAGCATGTAGCCCAGGCCGGTATGACCCTGACCTTGAGTAGCATCTTACCCTCACCAAGAATGATGCCACAATATGAAGACAAGATGATCAATTTCAACAATTGGCTTAAGCGTTGGTGTCATTCAAAGGGGATCCAATGCCTGTCAGCCTGGGATGACATGCTCGACAAGCCACGATGCTTCGCTAGGGACGGCTTGCACCTGTCACCCCTGGGCTTTCGGATATTGGCAAAGGCTCTTGCTACCCCATAGTGCCTTTTTTAGGCAAGGCTCAAAAGACAAACCCACCTCCATAGGTATCACAAGGGATAAGAAACTAAGAGTAATGCTACTCAACGCCAGAAGTCTAAACCTCAAGATGCACGCACTCGAAACTCTCCTTAGCATGGAGAACATCGATATCTGTGCAGTAACAGAAACCTGGTTCAAGGATCCCGAGAGCACCCCAGCACTACCAGGTTATACCTCATACAATGCTTTTCAGCCCCAAAACTTGGACCGAACCACAAAAGGAGGGGGAGTATCAATATTCGTCAAAGATACCCACACCTCCAGGTTGGTGGCACAGCACTAAGCATCAGAGACTATCCATGTGCAACTAACTGTGGGTAAAACTGCCTTCCAGTTTATAGCCTGCTACAGACCACCCTCCCAAACACAGGAACCCCAATTGGCCTTCCTGAGAATACTGGAAAATATGAAGGTCTCTCCAAACACCATTATATTGGGCGATTTCAACTACCCAAACATAGACTGGGAGCATTACTCTAGCTCGAACACCCTAGCCCAAAGGTTCCTAGAATTTATAAACTCAAATGCTATGGAACAACTTGTTACCACTCCCACAAGAGGGGAAAACATACTGGACCTGATCATCACCAACATGGGGACACTATGCTCCAGACCAGAAGTGTAACCCTCACTGGTAAGATCAGACCATAAACTAATCTCACTGGATATTCACATCCCGACCCCACCCCCTGCCCAGAAAACCACAGTGAAAAACTTCTCTAAAGCAAATTTCACATGCCTCAAAACCGAGTGAAATCCTTCAAGCCCCGGGCCTGTGGAAAATACGGCCCAGACCGCAGAAACCTTTATAAACGCATTCTATGAACACCTTCAGGAATGCATGGATCATGCAATCCCAAATAAAACCAAGACCCAATCCTCCAAAGGCAGACGTCCTGTCTGGTGGACCCCAGCCATAAACAAACTATACAATAGAAGGAGGAAGCTACTACATGATAGAGCAAAATCCCAAAAAGGGAAGGCATCTCTGATCAGTATTAGCAAAAAACTACGGGCACTCATAAAATCCTCTAAGGCCAGCTTCGAGAGAAAAATTGCACAGGACACTAAGGATAATCACAAGGCTTTCTTTAGTTATGTGAGGAACCTGGGTGGGAATTCCCAGATATGCTCAGAATTAGTCCAAAATGACAAAAAATACACCGAGCCCACAGACATTGCCAACATCCTAGCTGACAGGTTCAGTGCAAACTTCTCCCCCTCTCCCCACCAAAAGGGCAAATATCTATCCCAACAGAGTGCTGCCCCCCTGACATCTCAGATGCTCAGGTAAGAGCCGCCCTCTCCAAAGCAAAAAACACAGCATCAATGGGACCAGATGGTGTCCCGGGATGCGTCCTACATGAACTCCAAGAAGAGCTAAACCCAAACATAAAACTACTGTTCAATCTTAGCCTTACTACAGGATATGTACCCAAAGAGTGGCGTACAGCAACAGTGGTCCCTCTCCACAAAGGTGGTGCCTCACCGGATCCTG
The DNA here is from genome assembly GCF_019279795.1 of Protopterus annectens. Lineage (NCBI taxonomy): Eukaryota > Metazoa > Chordata > Ceratodontiformes > Protopteridae > Protopterus > Protopterus annectens. The sequence goes on from NC_056735.1 coordinate 521,459,976, forward strand.
GAAACTATCGCCCCATAAGCCTGACTAGCTTGGTCTGCAAAGCTATGGAAAGGATCATCATGGACCTCATAAATAAAGATATTGGGGACGTACAGACACTGGATCCTACCCAGTTTGGCTTTGTTAAGGGCAGATCCTGCCTCTTAAACTTGGTCGATTTCTTTGAAACAGTCACCAAGGCCATTGACGAGGGGAAGGTGGTCCACACAGCCTACCTGGACCTCGCAAAAGCCTTCGATACAATACCCCACTTGGGCATTATAGATAAGCTCACCAGCTTAAATATAAACCCCTATGTCACTAGATGGGTTGCAAACTGGCTCAAGGACAGAACCCACATGGTTAGAATTGCTGGAGCCATGTCAGACTCCAAACCAGTTACAAGTGGCGTCCCACAAGGCTCAGTTCTGGGACCTCTCTTGTTTGGTATATATTTCTCGGCGGTACAGGCCAACACGGAAGGACTGTGGCTAACCAAGTTCGCAGATGACTGCAAACTGGGCGCCATAATCAACTCTCCAGCCGACACAAGCATCCTCCAAAAGGGCCTCATAGAAACAGACAACTGGTGCCAGAGCCATGGCCTCAAGCTAAACACCAAAAAGTGTATAGTCATCCCCTTTGGCAAAAACAAAGTGCCCACAAATTACCACATAGGTGGTAATCCATTAAGTACAGAAGAAGTCATTGGGGACCTGGGGACCCAAGTTGATAGCAATCTCTCATTTGACAACCACATGGCCAAAGTGGTTAGAAAAACATTTTATATAGCCCACCTAATCATGAAGGGATTCACATCTAGATCAGGGGAGGTCATTGTACCTCTTTACTCATCCCTCATCAGGCCCATAATTGAGTACAATGCCCCTTTTGGGATGTACCTTACCAGACACCTGCAGCAACTGGAAAGACCCCAAAAGTACCTCACCAAGAGGATCAAAGGGCTCAAACAGATGCCATATGCTGCCCGGTTAAAGAAACTCCAGCTCTACTCAGTGGCATACCGCCTGCTCAGAGGCGATCTGTGCCTGACATATAAAGCCATGTCCAACCCGGAATTAATGGACATGCTGCACCTCAGAAAATCCAAATCCCATCGAGCTACGCGCTCGAGAGACTTGAACCTCAGCACTGAAATAAATAGGACATGCTGGAGGGACAGATTCATAACCCAGAGGCTCCCTTCACTCTGGAATAAAATCCCAGTCCAGGTTAGGCAGAGTCCCACATTGACTCTCTTCAAGAGGAATCTTGATGAGTGGATGGGAGATCGTAGGTTTACCCCGGCTATCACTTCTGTGTCACTGTTAGACAGAGGCACAGTATACTAACCTCAAAAAAAGGCATAGCAAAATTAATTTAAAATGGGTGGCAAAAGCCAAACACACTCTGGCTAGGCTTATAAATGCCCTAGGGCAGATAGCCTATAGCCTAGTATGAACCTATGAACCTATGAACCTAAAACAGTCACTAGGTTCTTTACTAGTCAGTTACATTATACTCCACGGAATATGTACTACCATACTGCTTGACCTTTTCGCACAAACAAAATCTGGACAAAACCAAAAGTAATGAGGAGACAAAGGCCCAAAAATAGGGACAGATTTAAATAACATTCTTATAAACTTAGAAAGTTGTTGAAATAAAAGCTGTTTTTGTTAGCATACATGTTCTGAATGACAGGAAGTCTGAAATTCAAATGTCTTTCATTATTTAATGGCTTTACTCCTCAATAATTTGTAAGAAAATCACAACTTTAATGAAGACTAGATTAAAAAGTATGAGTTGAGAAGTATGTTCATTACTTATATTCACACTTTACTGTACAATACTAAAACCTAGACATACATTTACAAATTCCACTTCTGAGATGTCAGAGAGAGGGTGAGAGAGACAGATGAAGTAGCAAACCAAGGGGTTCCTGTGAGGTGCAGATATCAGAAGTGGGCACATCATTATTTAGTTTTGATTTGTTTGAAGTGTGATATGACAGCACTGTAGGCATGTTTCTAGACTTTTAGGACTACGCCTTAGTGTGTTGTGATGAAAATGTTTTTGCAATAACATCAAACATCTAGGAACAAAGTCCAAGCTATAAACCAATTTGCTTTTCCTATTCTAACTTACAGTTTTGGAGTTACTGACTGTCCTCAAAAGGTGTTGGATCAGTTGGACAGGTAAACAAGAAGGATGCTTTATGCTTATCAAATGATTTATAAAAATCAGTGTATACCAAGACCATATATTCCCTGTTATGAAGGAGGTATGGGCCCCCTCAGAATTGATTACATATATAGATTTGCAATCATGGGACTGCATACATATTTGCTGACCTCACAAGATCCAAATGTAGGGAATGTTTTGAAACATGAGGAGAATAAGTCTAAGATGACTTCCCTGCTTAGTTTAGCAGAAGCATATTAGCATCAAACTGGAATGGAAATCAAACCAGAAGTAGATATAAATCTCTTTCTTTTCCTTTCGGCTGTTCCCATTAGGGGTCGCCACAGTGAATCATCTGTTTCCATTTTTTCCTGTCCTCTGCATCTTGCTCTGTCACGCCAACCACCTGCATGTCCTCTCTCATCACATCCATAAACCTTATCTTAGGCCTTCCTCTTTTCCCCTTACCTGGCAGCTTCATCCTTAGCATCCTTTTCTCAATATATCCAGCATCCCTCCTCAGCACATGTCCAAACCAATGCAATCTTGCCTCTCTGGCTTTGTCTGCAAACCATCCAACCTGGGCTGACCCTCTAATATACTTATTCTTAATCCTGTCTACTCTCATCACACCTAGTGCAAATCTTAGCATCTTTAACTCTGCCACATCCAGCTCTGACTCCTGTCTTTTTGTCAATGCCACTGTCTCCAATCAATATAACATAGCTGGTCTCACTACCCTCTTGTAGACCTTCCCTTTCACTCTTACTGGTACTTGTCTGTCACAAATCACTCCTGACACTCTAGTCCACCCACTCCACCCTGCCTGTACTCTCTTCTTCACCTCTCTTCCATACTTGCCATTAACCTGAACTATTGATCCCAAGTATTTAAACTCATCCACCTTCACCAACTCTACTCCCTGCATCCTCACCATCCGTCTATCCTCCCTCTCATTCACACACATATATTCTGTCTTAGTCCTGCTGACCTTCATTCCTGTCCTCTCTAGAGCATATCTCCACCTCTCCAGGGTCTCCTCAACCTGTTCCTTACTTTCACTACATATCACAATGTCATCTGCAAACATTATAGTCCACGGGGACTCCTGTCTGATCTCATCTGTCAACCTGTCCATCACCACTGCAAATAAGAAAGGGCTCAGAGCTGATCCTTGATGTAATCCCACCTCCACCTTAAATGCATCTATCACTCCCACTGAAGATCTCACTGCTGTCACACTACCCTTGTAAATATCATGTACCACTCTAGCATACTTCTCTGTCACTCCTGACTTCCTCATACAATACAACAACTCCTCTCTAGGCACCCTGTCATATGCTTTCTCTAAGTCCACAAAGACACAATGCAACTCCTTCTGACCTTCTCTGCACTTCTCCATCAACACTCTCAGAGCAAACATCGCATCTGTAGTGCTCTTTCCTGGCATGAAACCATACTGCTGATCACTAATCATCACCTCCCTTCTTAACCTAACTTCTACTACTCTTTCCCATAATTTCATGCTGTGACTGATCATTTTTATCCCTCTGTAGTTTCTACAGCTCTGCACATTACCTGAATGTGCAAAAAAACAAAAGAAAGAATACAAAGTGAAGGATCAGATGAGAAGGCAAGATATGTGGAAAATGCATAATTATAGTTGCAAGTATAGAAAACTCTTGGAAAAACCTCAAGTTAATCAGGATTGAATGCAAGAAAGGTTAAGGATAGGTGAATTTAAACTAAAAGATAAAAGGTCAATATCGGTGGCTCATGACAGTGACAATGTACATGTTGGTTTGCAAAGTCCATTGAACATGTTGGACTAACAGAATGTAGGTTTTGTAAAACAAAATTGGAAACAGTCATACATCTTGGTGCTGGTTGTCATATATTAATGGCAGAAGGACTGTATACTGAAAAGCATAATAATGTGGCAAGACTGTTGCATTAGGGATTGTGCAAACATTATAGTATGGAAGTGGCTGAAAAACACTGGAAATATGAACCATAAAGTATTATACAAAATGATGAAGTTTATATTGCAAGGGGTCATACATTACCAACAGTTCAAAAAATAGATGTAAGAAAACCAGATATAGTAGTCCATGAAAAGAAGACAAAAGTAGCATTGATTATTGAAATTGCTACACCAAGTGACTACAGTGTCTTGCATACAGAGAGACACACAGTCATAAAATATCAGGATTTACAAGCAGAAATGAAGGTAATGTGGAAGAAGGATACCCAGACAGTTCCAGCAGTAGTAGGAGCAATGGATATTATAAAAAAGAATTTACAATCATACTTAGATATGTTACCGATACATGTAATTCCATACGAATTGCAGAAGGAGTCATTACTGGGCAATTTGCGGGTGCTACAAAGGGCACTTCTGTCTAGCATCAAAGATTAAAACAATACTAATTTCATGAACTTTTATCGTAGTTTGACTTAGATATGGGGTCCATTCCAGTCATGGTATAAGAAACCCCAATAGACTTGGAGAAATTGTGAAGGTAGATGCATGGGACTGAGGAATGAAGCTCTTTCTAAATGCTTACTGTTCTCCAGGAAGAAAAAAGTAGGTTACAAAATAAAACCCTATGGTCCCCAAAGATAAGACTGAACAAACTTGACATTGGTCCATGCACTTTAGACGGCTCCAATTCTCAGATGCTCTGTCATTTATGTCAGCGTATGGGGCCAGCTGAACTTGAAATTGGGTGAAAAGAAGGGCAATAGCAGAAACATAGGACAGGCAGCTATTGCTTGCAAATAGTTATTCTGACTATACTGACAAATATGTGAGGAATGAAGCATATAAGCAGTATAGTAAGGAAGACTGGGCTTCTGAAGTGGGGACTATGACAGAGGTGCTGGATATTAAATCATTAGAGGGGTGGGGAGATTACATCAGTGGTAGAATCCTTGATTTTTACTTTTTGGAGCAAATCATTCAAATCCTTATTTTAATATATGACAGCTGGTGCAAAAAGCAAACCATTTATGCACAACATATTAATTTATTTCAAAAGGAACTAGTGATGATCAACATTTCCATTTAACAGTAATATAAAAAGCTACGGTGATGCAGCTGTAGCGTTGTCGGCTCACAGCAAGAGGTTCTCCCATTCGATTCTTGGCTGGAGCACCTTCTGTGTGGAGTCTGCAAGTCCTCCCCGCGGTCGAATGGCATTTGAAAGACATGCGTGAATGGGCATGCCTTCATTGAAGGTTGGGTGTCGGGCTGGCACCTCGGCACCGTAAAAACCTACTGCCAATCATTAGCAGACTGTGGCAACCCCTAACCGGGAAAAGCCGAAAGAAGAACATAAATTAAAACACATTTAAATTCAGTGTTAAACTGAAGAGTTTTCTAAGCAATAACAAATCTGTGTTAAGCATTTCTTGTATGAGTAAACACACTATTAATTACGTCTGGCTAGATTTACACTGTCTTCAGAATCCTCTGCACAAATATTGATGTTAGCATGTTTATCTACTGCTGATGAGTCTTACAGTCAGTAAGGAAAACCCTGCAATTAATCTGATTTATGCCCACAAAACTTTGAGTGTGTATTTAGTAAGAGCTAATTTTTACAATATTGGATTTCTTTACATGGAATGATTCCTCTATGTATAATGAAAAATTAAAACTCTTGGTATGTTTTACAATGCCATGACATTTTATTTCCAAAGTTATTGTCACTCTCCAGACAAACAAATGCTAAGAGTGTATGCATGCATACAGCTCTATGCAAATGCTTCATTCTTAATACTCAGAATCAACATTTTGCCATTATTTGATGATCCTTTTACCTATAGCACAAATAATATTTGATTTTGAGATGGATAGTGTATAATTACATGCTTACATATCTGATATAAACTCATTGGCACAAAAAAACTATTCCAGTGTCAGTATTTGTCAAAACTGAATACAGCTGGATTAAGCAAAAGCATGAAGTCTTCATTATTCAAACCTTGTAGGACTGCTAGTGTCAAAATAAATAAACATGTATCCTAGCAACAGCACGGCAGTATGACAACCTAAATACCTGATTCTTATTTCTTCTTTCTTTAAAGGAAATAAATAAACAGCTTCTCTTTCACAGAATGTCTTTGTTTATTGAAGTGACACAACTATGCAGATTATTTATGAGGAGTATACCAAGTGCTGTGAAGGCACAGAAAACCATTTTTATATGCAGAAACTAGTATACAAAGCAATATGTGCTTATATACAGAGAGCTACAGTTGTAAAGTCTGGTACAGGCTGTTATATTCATACCTGTCATTTGATGAGCCTAATGCTTGCATTGATGAATAAAAATGATAAAGTGTTCTCTGTGAAAACTGTGATTATTAAAGAATTTACTTTTTAGAATTTACACTTGGTATATACATTTTCTCTGATCATCCTTTCACTTGCAACAACTGTGCTTTGATCCAGCTAATATGGTTTTGACATACATGGCTTAGAGCCAGGGTCAACATTTTATTCAATGTCTAGTATGCGGTCTTTAGCCATGTTGTGTCATCTCACCAGGATTGTTGCCATGTTTAGCAGTGTGGCATCATCTTGTACTTATATGTTCATACTCTGTGCACAGTATGAACATTTTAAAAGCCGCAAGAGAATCCACCAATACAAATGTATGGCTATCCAAACATTTGACGTCTACCAAATAGATGTGACCTAGTGATCTTTTAATCTGCATGTCTGTAAACAAAACCAGATTTATTTGTAATATGCAATACTTCTGCCCTATCTATGCCATAAATATGGATTAGTCATCAAAACTAGATTTCAAATTTTGTGGACTTAAATGCAATTTCCCTAGTGCTTGATTTGATGCGAGTACATCCAATAACACATATTCATTAATAAGAGTTAAACATTGCACACACCATGCTGATCTGCTCCATGTGCCATTCTCTGGGCTATTAATATTGGGTACTATTCCGTTTATGGGGCAGCAGTGGAAAAGTTGCTGAAATTCCACGGTTTGCGTTACCCTGTACATTCTGAAAGATAGGAAGTTCGACATCCAAATGTATTCCATTATGTAGTGGTTTCAGTCATCACTAAATTGCTAGAAAGCCACAAGTTTTATGAGGAACACATGGAAAATATGAGGCAAAATCTGGAGAGCTGACAGAGAGGCGTCCTGTGCAGTAATGTTTCTTCGGGCTGACCTCCCCTTGTGGTTTCATTTACAAGAAGCGCTGTGTCTATATACTTTTTCAGCTCAACACATCTTTTTTACAAAGTGAATGTACTTTGCACTTGACATAGCTGCCGAGGTCAAACTGCCCCAGTGCACGAGCAAAGCAAGACCAACCAAGTCTTCAGCTGCACATCTGAACAGCGAGCGACATCAGCACACAGCCTTACATTCAGCTGTGTAGTTTTACATCTGATTTTAGAAGTTACAATTAATTACTGAAAATCCATGTTTACTTAGTACTAAAGAAAAAAATAATGGCGCCTGAATATGTGTATGTGTTTTTCTATCTTTGTACCAACAATGTAAATGCTTAGATGAATTGCTGTCATGATTTCAACTATTGCACATGTTTAACTCCCTCATCCTATTGCTCTAACAGCTTCTTTTACTAATTAGGCAGCACCGGAAAAGGTACTTTTCTATTACTTATATAATGGCTGCATGCAAAACAAACTGTGCTTAATGTTTACATTTTTTTACAGCTGTAATGACTTATTTTACTTATCAGGCTGGAGAAACTGTGCTTATTACGGCTTCTTTTATTTATCAGGCAGTGCGACACAGATTTTGCCTGCTGCCCCAATAATGGAAAAGTACCTAATATTGTTTCATATTGGCAACACTTGATCGTCTCAGGTTTAAAAGGTGAGGGATACTTGGCAGAATCAGGGCTTCATTCAAATAATGGAAGGTGTAATCAGGAGGCAAGTGAGTCAAAGTATGTTTGGCTACACTAATATGAAATTATTTCTGAATGCTAAATGAAGGAACCTAGCCAAACTGCTTAGAATGTATTTGAGTGATAAAACGTTGCTGTATGTACACACAGCAAAGTAAAAGAAGAAAGATGAGATAACATGTTCCACCCATCCTCGTATACATTGTGCTGTGTCATGACTTTATTCTAGAATATTTATATAGAAAAATCTCTCTCTCTTTCGGATTTTCCCGGTTAGGGGTCGCCACAGCGGATCACCTTGTCTGCTCACGACTGGCAGTGGAGTTTTATGGTGTCAAGTTCCCAGCCCAACTTTTCACAGAAGGCACACACACACACATGCACTCATGCCTAGGGCCAGTTGTAGCATGTCCAATCCACTTTCAGCATGTCTTTGGGATGCTGTGAATTCTTTGTTAAATATAGTGTAAAAGTTGGATCCTTTATTTTGTCTTATTATAATGTTCAATTATTTCAGATCTTAGCAGTGGATCTCAGATTAAACCAATGACATGCCTATTGGGGTTACAGTTGTGTAGCAAACAGATGCTACTCCCATCAGAGCTACACCTGTGTAAGATTGAGCTGGGAAAAAATGTCCTGAACTTGTTTTTTAGAGTTAAAGTTAAAAAATATATATTTGTTGTTAGTGTATAGATACTGTTCACCAATAATTCTGTACCCAGTCTATTAGTATATTGTTGTCGTTGTTCTGTCTTTGTTTTGTCTGTACATTGACAAATTCAAAATAAAAAAAAATTTGGAAAAAAATATATATTTGTTTAGGAAATCAGAAATATAGTGCAACTAAAAAGAATTTAGAGAAACATTAAAAGACTGTCAATAAAGTGTCCCTATTTAAGTTGAAACATAACATTCTCCAAAGGCCCTAATTGTTGCAATTTCTAGTGCTCCCCCTTAAAAACAACAAAAGATACTACCTGGGATGAGATCCCCTTCAGAAATGGTGTCTGCCCTTGCTTCAATACCTCTTAAGAAGTCAGGGTACTAATTTTAGTATTGACTTTTCTGTATTTGGAAATAACTTCATATCAGTGGGAGTATCCAAAATGTGTAACATTTGCTTATTGTAATATATGTTGATAGTTTCTAATAATATATATATATATATATATATATATATATATATATATATATATATATATATATGTATATATATATATATATATATATATATATATATATATATATATATATATATATATAGTTATTAACATTCATTTTATTCAGTTTATTTTCTTCATAGCTCTTCGTGCCATATAATATACTGCCGCATATTTATTTCTTTATATTTGTTAACTGGAACAGAGCACTGATCTTACTAGACCATTTTCAGGATCAGACCGGGTGCTATATGGTAATATACGTAACAGTAATACTTTTGACTTTATTAAGCAAGGGCATTTTATGCAGTTTGCATGGACTGTGTCATTAGACATAAATGATTTTTTAATGAAAATAAATGATAGCAGTGTGATGTTAACCATTTTTCATGATTTGAAGTTTCTTTTTAACACATTCCATCTAAATAAGCATCCACATGAGTATGTCACAAAGTCATCTGTATGTGCCATACTTATGCAGATGGCGTGAGCTATATCAACTGGTCATATTGTGCAGTTACTAGCAGATGCAGCTGGTAAAGACTTTTCAATATTATTCCATATGGTTCAGTTTGGGTATAAAGGTGAGTGAGGGTACAACAATGTTCAGAATGAAACTACATGCTCAAATATCTATTAACTTTTATAAAATTTCTTTCAGTATTTTGGCCACTGCAAATTCCTGTCAACTGTATTCACACAGAGCATATGTTGAAGATGTTGATCTGGGTCAATTGAAATATATTATTGCACTGAGGGCTGTAAATATTTCCACACCACTGATGAAATTACTAACACTTTCCTACATTTACTAATATGGAAAATTTAAAATGTTTCTTATAGCTAGCTGACATGACCTGGATAATAAAACAGACTGCTCTAGATGTCTTCATAGTGGCACAGTGTTTTTAAATGCTAATTTTTCACCTTGCAGCAAGTAATACTTTTTGTTTAACACCGACCAGGATTCAGCAAGCTCTGCATGGTGTGCAGGAATAGTGCAAGAGCTGCTGGAAGCAATATGGCTGCCGAGAGATCCAGGAACAACCTCCCGTCCCTGCACTATTCCTGCATGGACACAGCTCCTGTATGCTAATTACCATGTTTGCAGGTAAAAAACATGCAAATGAGGTAAATTGCTGATCCAGGAAGGTGGCAGACATCCATGCAGGAGTGGTGTAACCTGCAGAAATGTATTTGGCTAGCAACTGAGTACATTTCTGCAAACTACAAAATGGAGCTATGACAGCTCCAAATAAAGTGAGTATGTAATGTGGAAGGCATGCCAGTGGCCAAATATATGGCCACTGGCAAGGAAAATAGTTTCAAAATAAGAGAAAATAACTTTTAATTTTTTTTGGCCAATTTCGGCCGCTTAAGCGTAGGGCAGCGGCACGCAAATGGTATTGGCCCGAAAATAAAACTAAAACCTTGAAAAAAGGTTTTTAGGCAAAATCACAATTTTGCCATTATAGTCAATGGCAGGCAGAAGACAACAATGCCACTGAATAGTGGTTGTTAAGGGGGAAGTCTCAGTGTCAGGCTTGTAACTAGGCATTAGCAGTCAATGCTATGCAAATGAGGGGAATGATACTAAATCACAGATTTCCCCTCATGTCTAGCCTGCACCCAACCGTTTAGGTGCAGGAAAGACATGGTGCAAGGCTAAAAGTTAGCTGACATCATAGAGGGGTGTCTCAGACATACTGTAAGCTTATTGGAGCTCTGTGGCTCGGGTTTGCCCTTAGCTTAACAGAGCTAAGGGAGGGGGTGTGTCTTAAACTGCCTAGCAGTCTTTACATTGCCTAAACAGATGTGCGTGCTGCTCACCGGGTTTTAAACACAAAAAAAAAAATTAAACCAGAAAAATAGCAGCTCTGTTCACATCTGAGCTCTGGGTTTGTGCAGCGCATCTTTGGGCTTAAACAGGAAGGCAATGGGAAGGTAAAACAACAGTAGGAAGGTAATCAAGGAGAACTAGCATAACTGGCAGGTGAAATGTATCAGAATCAGCCAATTACACAGGCAGCAGCCCAGCACAGCACACTACTATAAATTATGCAAAGACCTTTTCCTTTGTTTTTTCCCACAAACTCTACACCACCAGTGTACACAAACAGGGAAATTTTACCTAACAAAAGCAACAAAATTATAGGGGCTGCTTTTGCTCTCATAAATCAGCATGTGGAAGAGGCTGAGGGTGGTGAGGATGAGAATGTTGATGACCAACCCACAGTGAGGAAAAGGAGAAGAGTTTACAGACCCAGAGTAACCTACCAGGGGCTACATGAGCTGAAGATAGTGGAGTGCTATAGGGTGGACAGGGTCCTCCTACAGCAAATTGTTGAGCTCTGCCGGCCACGCCTCACACACAGAACCAACAGAGGGGAACCCATCCCAGTGGATACCAAGGTATGTGTAGGCTTAAGAAGACTAGCCACAGGGGGTCTATATTAAAATCTCAAAGTCTGACAGTATCGAATATGATATTGTCGATGCGAGAATACCAAAAGCGCACTACATCGAATGTTTAAACGGAAAATCTCTGTAGGGGGAGATTTCTATTTACTTCAATGTAGTGCATTCTCAGAGTTAGTATATTTAAGTAGGGGGGGGTGTGGGGTGGTGCAGGGGGGGCTTGCCCCCCCGCCTACATACTATTTAGTTTTTTTTTTTTAATTTTGTATTTATTTTTTTTTTTTTTGGTTTCGATGGTTTAAGACTTTGATCACTAAAGTTCAATCTTTAGTGATTCAAAGTTTTAAACCTTCAAGATTATAATATAGACCCATTGACAGGTACTTTCCAAAGGCCAACTGGGGATATCATGTGAATCTCACAGGCATCAGCATCCAGTGTACTGGACCAGTTCCTGGATGCCATGTCAGCACATGCCAGTGAGCAAATATATTTCCTCAACACCCATGAGACATTGACCAGCAATATGCGTCTCTTTTACCAAATAGCAGAATACTCTGAGGTAGTGGGTGCTATAGACTGCACGCACATACACATCAAAGCACTACCCCGTGAGCGGGGTAGAGTCTGCATAAACTGCAAGGGCTTCCCCTCCATCAACTGCCAGGTCATGTGTGATGCCCAGGGTATTATAATAAATGTGTGTGCTGGCAGCCCTGGAAACTATCACTACTCCCACATCTGGCATATGATACAGCAGTTCCAGAGATTTACCAAAGGGGACATCCCATATGACCACCTAGTGGGGGATGCTGGTTATGCACTGGCGCCGTGGCTGATCACACCCATCAGAAATGCACACACACCTGAACAAGAACTTTATAATGAGGCACATGCACAGACCAGAATCAAAACAGAGCATGTGTTTGGGATGCTCAAGTCACGGTTCTGGTGCCTGGACATATCATGTGGAGCCTTGCAGTACTTACCAGCTATATGTACCTAATTTGTCATTGTATGTGCCACTCTACACAATATGATCCTGCAGAAACAGCTGCAGCAGGAACAGCATGGGGCAGGGCCACACAGCCTCCCCACCACTGCCAAGGCCAGCACAGGCACAGAGTGACTCCGAGGAGAAACAACCTGAGCTTGCCCTAGTAGGCAGAAGAAAGTGTGCTTAGTATGCCCAGGCCTTGGCAAAGAGGCAACACATAGCACATACACTGACACGGTAGGAACCCAGGGAATGACACCTCGCTCTGACTCACACATACAGTAAAAGGGATGCCAAACATGACACTGCCTGTGCATAACCATGTATAGGGAGTGTACTATGTGCATCCAACAGTCAGCCCTCTAGCACCATCCTCAGTACTGGCACAGCCACAAGGTAAGTCATGCTCATTATCAATTGCTGAATGTAGTAGTATGTTCTGCTACCTGTATCTATGGTATGGATGTGAGTATGTTAGGGAATCGGGTGGCTGAATGGGATGGCAGCAGGCAGTAGACACCTATATCAGCAGCATGAAATCCTTAACAAATACTGGTGTCAGCATAGTAGGCAGTACTAGACAAGGTGACAAAACCCACTGCAGGACACGTGGTGGGCCAAATGTGTGTCCATAGGACACATGCATGCATGACAGTGAGGCTCACATACCCAACAACAGTATCAGCCAGCAGGACAGGTGTAGAAAACACCAAAAAATGCTGTGACAAGGCCTCTGCTTGATGGCTATGGAGAACAGCCCCCCTTCAGACCTACACAGACAGACTACAACAGGTCAGGTAGTGGGACGTTAGTTCTGAAGGGTAAGAAGTCTGAAACGTAGGTCATTAAAATCTAAGAACTGTAGTACATGGATATGCCTCTAGTCTGTATGATAGGTCAGAATACAGAATGAAATGGAGTACCTGAAATACCAGAACAGTCATAGCAAATGTTTACAGTTGTCAGGTGTGCCCCCTCCCCAACAATCCTATGCAGAAATGTAGTACCATGTATGTGTAGGTATAATAACAGTGGAGCACAGATTACCTGAGCTGGCCAAAGTAGCAGGATAGATTGTAGCATGTGCACAATATGCAGGGCTCTGTTTATTAGGTTGCTGTGTGTTGTATATTGTTTGAAAGTGGTCAGCATGTAGGCATGGAGGGTTGTATCCTGGTGGCCAGTGGCCAGTACTGTTGATGACAGGGCCAAGTTCTCACAACTGCAGTGCCAAACACAATGCATCCCAACAAGACACAATCCAGCAGTAATCCATGCTAATTGTTTGGATATAATATCTGTCACCATCTGAAAGATGGACACGTCATGAATGTGGGCCCAGACATACAAACAGTACACAGGTGGAAGTGTTCTAGACAGAGAGTGTATAAAATGTTACTGTCAAATGGACACACCTTTGGAATTGTACATATAGGTTAGCAGCACATTAGTTGGCTGTGTCGTATGGAATACTGATGTAGTCTGGCCAAACACTGGCAGACCACAAAAGGTACAGGTATGAAGTACTGATAAACTGCTAATGTCCCTGCACAAGCCAGCATAAGTGGAATGCCCCACATATATCTGTGAGTCAGCTGCAAGTAGCTTCCATAGCACACATGCACCCAGCTCACCCCACCATCAGCCACAGGTACCTCACAGGTCTTATCCCTGCTGTTGGGAATGAGTTCAATATGACCCCACTCTGTATGGGAATAGCCACAGAATGCAGTATGCTGAAGAGGTGACCCATGTAGGTGTGTCCCTAGCTGTAAGCAACACCCTGTCAGCATCCACACCAATGGATTAATAAGGACAGAAACTACTGACATTAACACCTTGCACACCTACCCATCACCCCAAGGGAATATAGTGGTTTGCAGCCTGGGACTGTAGAAGTGACACAACGCACCAGCCTGCTACAGATGGCCTGTACCACTACCAAATTCCCTACAGTCCTCTGTCAAAGGCCTGTGTCTCACCTGTACTGCCAATGTATGTTATCTCATGGACTATCAAATAACAACATAACACAGTCCACAGAATGCAAATGCAAGGCTATGTCGACAAATCCCAGTAGCATGTCCACCATGTCCTACAGCATGAACTGTGGACCAATCCCTAAATACTGCTGGGATGAAGTGATAACTATAAGGATACTTATCAGATAACATTTGCATAATGTTCAGAAGAGGATAGAATAACGGGGGGGGGTAGAAGCATGGACACCATGGAGTGTGTGAAGTCTGAAACTCAGATGTGTGCACATACTATCCCTGCCTCCAAACACAGGAATGGGTGGCCACAAACCTGCTCATAAACCACAATGTGAAGGGGTAGTGACCAGTAATATGAGCCCTGCCTCTGGGTAACCTGTGTGAATTTGTACAGCTGTGAGGTATGGCAACAGCAGGATATGGCCATATTGTCACGTCAATGGATGTAGAAGCATGGGATCCTCAACCACCACAATACCAAAGTGCTGAACCATTTACACAGACCCATCAGCATGTGTCTGCAGCTCCCCCTCCAGAATGGCATGATTGTGCAAGAATATGTAGGCTGCAGACCACAATACTGGACACAGCTTCATTCATCTTGTGTTCCCCAAGAAATTACTGCAAGCAAAATGTATACCTGTCAGTAGTTGATGACATAAAACATCACAGTGTAAAACAGTACATATGGCTGAATTTATCTGCTAATACTAAAACCATGTAGCAGAAGCACCACAAACACAGTTAGTTACAGTATCCCACTATCCTTTGCCCATTGTGACCCCATACTGTCAACCAATCTACAAATATCCTGCAGAAGCAGGCTGTAGGTGTAGAAGACAAATGCCTGAACTGGAGTTCAACCTACCTGGAATGGATTCACACATCCAGTACAGAAGGTCATACTGAGCATGCTCCCACACCCATGTCTAACAACAAAATACAGAAAGGTCATACTGGGCATGCTCCCACACTTACAGAAATGAAACCCATGTCTGGCAACAGAAATGAAGCCCATGTCTGGCAACAACAGTGGACTATACATATTTGTCAGTCACAGATGTTTGTGCAGTGGACTATACATATTTGTCAGTCACAGATGTTTGTGCACACACTCCACATTGCACACCAGTCATGCTTTGCACACACATCAGATAGGAATACACACATATATTGAAGGACAAAACACTATAATAGGCCAAACATACACATACATAGATGTGTGGAAGAGAGTGAAAGACAGTGACAAAGAACTTCTCATCATGAGGCCTGTCCCACCCAGCACACATCCAATTGACCTATACCACATGATGTGCAAATGTCTATCACTGTAGACATTTGTTTCTGGTATCCTTCAGCACTATAGTGTCTGTGGTGCTTGCGATAACTGTGTAACATGACTGTACAAGTCATTATTCATCTAGCAGTTGCATACACGTTACTGTTAAATGTAAACCTGTGTGTGACTGAGTGTTGTGTGTGTGGTTCCAGATGAATGGTTTATGGCTCATTCACACACACTGCACTCCCCATCATCCTACTTTGGCAAGCCTGCTGATGTCATTCACCTTGAAATATACCTTTGCAGAAAGGCTAGCCCAATAAGCTCCATGGCGCGTGCTATAACTGCATAATGCTATAGTGTGATGTACTAGTTAGGTAGAAGTTCTAATCCCAGACATGGCAACTATGAGACTGTGTGTGTGTGTGTGTGTGTGTGTGTGTGTGTGTGTGTGTGTGTGTGTGTGTGTGTGTGTGTGTAGGGATCAATGCTTTTGAGGCCTTTCACCATCACTACACTTTCCACCCCCCTACTTTGGCAAGCCTGCTGATGTCATTCACCTTGAAATACACCTTTAGAGAAGGGCCAGCCCTATAAGATCTATGGTGCATGCTATAACTGTGTAATGCTATAGTGTGATGTACTAGTTAGATAGGAGTTCTAATTCCAGACATGGCAACTGTGAGACTGTGTGTGTGTGTGTGTGTGTGTGTGTGTGTGTGTGTGTGTGTGTAGGGATCAATGCTTTTGAGGCCATTCACAGTCACTACACTTTCCATTGCCCTACTTTTGCAAGCCTGTGGATGTCTTTCACCTTGAAATACACCTTTGGGGAATGACTAGCCTTATAAGCTCCTTGGCGTGTGCAATAAATGCAGTACATTGTAGTAGTAATACAATACATAGCTAGATAGGGGTTTGAATCTCAGCACTGTCAAGTGTGTGTGTGTATGGTTGTTATCAGTATCCTATGTGGAGGTAGCTGTAATTGTGTAATAACAGGACACATTGTGGGGTGGGTTTTGCAGATTTCTTATATTGAGGACCTATTATATGTCACAATGTCTTCTTACAAGGAAAACAGATGTCAAACAGCAGACAGGCTGGTGTAGACAATCCATACCCCTACATGTGACATTATGGATTGGGGGACAATATAGGCAACCCTTGTATTACCCAGAGAACACTCTCCACCCATGTCTTATACACAAACACACTTGGCTAGGCAACAACCACTATGTTGGTAGTTCACTGCATATTACCCACAGATAGTAACTATGGTGTGATTCCAGTGGACTACAAAGGACATGGCACAGGTTCCTATTACGTTGTCAAAACTATAAAGCTTCGAACACTACAAGATCGAACTTGTATGTTTGAAGTTTTCTAATTTCGAACAATGTAAAAAAAAACAATAAATCATAACAAACAGAAACTAACTCTTGTAAGCAGGGGGCAAGCTCCCCTGCACCCCCCACACGCCCCGCTCTTTAAATATACCAACTCTGAGATCGCACTACAGTGCTGTAAAGGGAAATCTTTTTTTTATTTCTGTTCTTTTCTTTTTTTTTTTTCACTTAATCGAAGTTCTGAAACTTCAAATATAAGGTTTCAACCTTATGGTGTTTGGAGTTTCAGAACTTCAATACTGTAATAGGAACCCACATGGCACCCTGTTCCATCCCTACAATAGGCAAATAATTGCTTACAGTGGACCTTTGCTATGTTCCCTACTGGACACCTGCAACAACTGTAGAATCAGCAAATGTAACCCACAAAGAAAATACCATGCCTTATACATATGCCCTGTATGGACAGATGGTTCTAACACCAGTGAATACATGTATCATGCTGTCAATGTAGGTGCAGGATCAACCTCAGTTCCATAGGCAGTTCGTACCACATGAGGTCAGGAATGCCACATCAGATGATAACAATCTGTCCACACAACATTCCCCTGACACCCCAGGTAAACGTCCACATGTCTCAGAACATGCCTGTGGGACATGTGCACATCCCAGACACTGTCCATGTTATGGAATATAGAACACATGCATGGCAAGCATTGCACAGCACTGGCCACCCACAATAGTAACCCAGATGAGTTAATGGTGAATACAATACCGACCTGTGTGGGCCAATCCAGGGACTATTCCCCTGAGCCACACTGCAGACCATTGTCATGTGGCCTGATGCCAATGTATACTCTTTGCCTAGCCTTGTACACCCTTCTGGCACAGTCAACCACTACACACCTGTGAAGCAATGGACCCTTGCATGTCAGTAGTGACAACTCTGTGTCTGTGTGTGTGTGTGTGTGTGTGTGTGTGTGTGTGTGTGTGTGTGTGTGTAGAGATTAATGATTTGGAAGCCATTCACACTCACTACACCTTCCATTGCCCTACTGAAGCATGCCTTCTGATGTCAGTCACCTTGACATATCCTTTGCCCATATATCAGCCTGGTAACCTCTGTGGTGCATGTGATACCTGTGTAATACTGTAGTGTAGCAAACTAGTTAGGAATGCTAATCCTGACCCTGCCAACTGTGATAATGCATGTCAGTCCCCGAGAAATTGTGGTTGTGTCTTCCTTGACACCTGCTTTTGTGGACAGGCACTTGTACTACACTTACCTTATCCCTCCTTTATCACTGTTGCTGATGTCAATCACCTTCAAAGATACCTTTGGACAGTTCTCCAAAATGTAAGCTCTGTGGTGCATGCAATAACTGCATAAAAATGTAATAGCAATACATAGTCAGGCAGGGGGTTGAAACCTCTTACCGGTAAGTGTGCGACACAAGCATGCTTAGCTCTTACTCTCCTACCCCTTTCCTTTCTTACTTTGTCTCTGTCTGTCTCTCTCACTCCCTCTCTGGTGGATGTCAAAAAGTACACCTGCTTTGCTTACGCACCAGCTTGTGTTTTGTAAGTGATGTTCATGATCAGCTGATGGCCTGTGCATGAATTGCATCCCGCACTAAGTGATTGCATGTGGAACAGCTGTGGTAACATTCCCATAGCCAATTACATGGAAACACACTCCTATAACTAGGAACATCATGTGGGTGTTGGCCCTTTTCATTCACTGTGAGCAGGACTTCATGTTGGTGTTTGGCAAACAGCAACACAAAGGGTA
Source organism: Protopterus annectens (assembly GCF_019279795.1). Lineage (NCBI taxonomy): Eukaryota > Metazoa > Chordata > Ceratodontiformes > Protopteridae > Protopterus > Protopterus annectens. The sequence goes on from NC_056735.1 coordinate 521,479,053, forward strand.
GTGGGATATACCTCTTACAACATACACTGTTGTGACAGGCCAACAAACAGGAGAGGGATATTCCAGATATGAGGACAGAATGTAAGTCTTGCTCTTCTACATTTGAAGTAATGTTGGTTTATCAGGGTTTGTGTGGATATGGCTGGTCTACATGATATAATACCTGTTTGGAGTCTTACATGTGTTGCGTTACTCACAGATGTCCTATCTTTAGAAGTGCATTAGCATACTCTGATGACTGCACTCTGTACATGGTGACAGCCATGTGAGTTACTGACTTTATATCCCACAGAAGACATATGTCACAACAAACCCTGTTACACCAGTAAATGTATGAGTTTATCACAGCAACATGTCAACGTTGGCCCTGTGTTTGTGCCTCCAGCCACAACTCTGTCAACCTTTGTACATATGTCATGCAGTAAGAGTTGCATATGTTCAGTACACCATTATTTACTGACATCATACCTGATAACAAGCCAGTGAGATATCAGACTGCTGGACATGTTATGTATAGTAGGGCTTGTATTTGAGGACAAAACCTGGGCATTCTGTTGTAGTGTGTACAGTAGTGGGTCTGTGTACTTATGGTGATTGTCGACAGAGTGTGTATTATGAATATGTACCTTGGCCAGTGTACAGACTGTGGTAGATATCATTGCTCTCGATCCTATTCTATGTGATGTTGCATACTGCTCCAGTGTATGGTACCCTATCAGCGTACATGTTTGTAGGGGCCAAACCCACACATGTCCCGTACCACAGTCAGGCATTGGAATACACTGTGTATTGGCCCAGCATATGTAGGGTTAGTGTGTGAGTGGCACATATGAGGATGGTGTTGATCACACAGTCCATATACTGTAATATTAAGCACACTTACCATATGTGGCTGTGTTCAGATTGGTTGTGGGTATGGGCTTTCACACAGATGTCTGTTACTCCATGCTGTTACATGCCTGTACAGCCTGCTATATTTGCAGGTATATGTGTATTCCCTAATAAGAAATGTTGGCCAGTGTTGCGGCAGTCTGCCAGTAGTTTGCACAGTGCTTTGTGACATGCCTAGCAGCTCAGTGTACTTTCCCAGTGTGATGGTATGTCCAGATATTTGTCAGATGTACTGCTGCCGGGCCACCATAACTGTTGTGTATGTCTGAAAAAGCAGTGGAATGCTGTACAGATGTATGTCACTAACTAGTGGGTACTAGGTGGGCTTGTGAACTCTGCTCCTCCAGTTATTATGTGTCAGGACAGACAGCAGTATGTGAATGCTTAAACTGTGTGAGCATATCTATTCCAGTATTTATGTGATATCCTCATTTACATGGCTGTAAACATCCACTTTGTCGGCCTTGGTCCACAAATCTTGCATTAAGGGGTTCTGTGTATACCTCTGGACTGACAAGAGTGTGTCAGACCATCCACATTCATTGGTCATATCTTTGCTGTATTCCATTACTGTGATATCCTTGGTACTGCACTATGATGATCTTATGATGTCTGTTAGTAACTGATGGTGTACATGTCAATATCAGATGTGACCTCCCACGCACAACATTTCTGTTAAGACAACCCCTGTTACAGTAACAACAGTATACATTTATACCTGCAATACTTACATGACATCCCCTTGCACTAAGAGGTTGTGACTATTGGTGCTGAGGTATGACTCCACTACATGTTCTGGACATATGCTATACATACATACGTACACACACACACACACACATATATATATATATATTTATATATATATATCTATATATATATATATATATATATATATATATATATATATATATATACACACACACATATACACATATATATATATGTTTACATTATATATATATATATATATATATATATATATATATATATATATATATATATATATATTATTATTTATTTATTTTATTCCAGTTTGATAACCGGGGAGGTGCACTGGGCTGTGGGGCCCATTTTCAGTGGAGGCCGGGAGAAAACTCCATAAAACAAAGTTTTTAACATAAACAATTTACAAAGATAGCTTAGATTACTGACATTGAATTTTGTCATCAAGAAAGAAATAAACATTTAGTACAATTGCATTCAGTTCATAAGGCAAATAAGAGAATAACAGAATAGCTAGATTTTACATTTAGTTAAGATTACGAATTTGCAATTGAGAGTGGGGTTAGTAAGGTAAGATGGTTAGCCAGGAGAGAAAGAGGAGGAGAGTTTGAGAGGAATGGGTGGAAGGGTACAGTTGCATTTCCAATTTATGTAGAGGTAGGAATGAAGTTGAGATTTGAAGTTATTAAGGTTGTTACAGGTTCTCAGGTAGGAGGGTAGAACATTCCATTTTTTGCTAGGGTAAAGGTTAATAACAGCTGCCCAGCTGGGCGTTTGGGTTTTTGAATGGAGATCAGGTTTTGGTGAGAAGATCTAAGGGGTCTGGGGGGGAATATGGTTGTAAAATATTAGATAGTGCAAGGCAGTTAGATAGTTGGAACAATAATTTGTGGACTATGGTTAATTGGTGAAAGTCTAGTAGGTTAGGGAGTTCATGCCAGTTTATAGTGTGAAGGGAAGTGCAATGGTGAGAGGAGGATTTTGCACTGGTGGCAAATTTGGAGATTTTGTTGTAGCATACCTCCAGTTTGGAAGTAAGTGTGGAAGATAAGTTAGTGAGCAGAGGAGTACCATACATTAGAGTGGGAAGGAGATAGGTGGATGCAAGAGTTAGTCTGGAGGAAGGAGAGAGGAAGTGGTTGTTTCTATAAAGTAGGCCCAGTTTTATGTGAGTTTTTTTGATGTTTTGTTGGATATGAGAGTTAAATTTTAGTTGATTGTCAATTGTGACACCAAGAAGTTTGGCTGATGAAACAATCTCAATAGGGGAATTGTTAAGGCTGGTGATTTGGAGAGAGTTTTCATCAAGAGTGAAGGATTTAGAGGGGGAGAATAGAAGGATCTTAGTTTTATTGGCATTAAGAGAGAGGTGATTTTGGAGCATCCAGTTTTCAGTGGTTGAGAAAGCCTTTTGAGTCAGAGATTGGAGTTCTGCTAGGTTAGTGGCGCTGTAAATCAAAGTGGAATCGTCAGCGTATTGTACAATTTTGGTGTTAGGAATGGCTTTATGGAAGTCATTGATAAAGATATTGAATAGCAAAGGGCCAAGTATAGAGCCTTGGGGTACTCTGGTAGGAGTAGAAAGGAAAGTAGAGGTGGCTTGTCCTCATTTCACAGCTTGGGACCTATTTGAAAGATAGCTAGAGAACCATGAGAGGGTTTTTTGGGAAAGGTTAAGATTAGAGAGATGGTTTAGAAGATGGGTATGAGATATGGTATCAAAAGCTTTGGATAAGTCCAGTAGGACAGATGAAACCAAATTACCAGAGTCACGGGATGAGTTGACAGAATGTAAGAAGGAGAGAATGCCGGAGTTAGTACTATGTCCTGGTCGGAAGCTGTGTTGGGTGGGGGAGAGAAGCTGGTATTTGGTCAGGAATGGTAAGAGCTGTAGATGGATGCATTTTTCAAGAATTTTGGAGATAGGGGAGAGGATGGCTATAGGGCGGAAATTGGAAACGTTACAGTTCTTGCCACCCTTGTGCAAAGGAAGAATATATGCAGAGCGTCATAGTATGGGTACATATGATTCAAGCAGTGATCTATTGATCAAGATAGGTAGAGCGATAACATCTGAGGCTATTTTTAAGAAGGGGGATGGAATACAGTCAGGGGCATTTGAGCAAGGCTTTAGTTTGAAAAGAAGTTTCTTTATTACCTTGGTGGAGATAGGTTTAAGTTCAAATTTAGGGTGGGGGGTGGGAGGGGGGATTGGGCAGGGATGGGAGGATGGTTATTATTTGTGAAGGTTTTAGTAAGCTCAGCGATAGAGGAGGTGAAGAAGGAACTAAATAGTGAGGCAATTTCTGAGTCAGATTTGCTGGTGTCAGGACAGGGGTTATGTTTTGTTCCTGGCCTAAGGAGGGAGTTAATAGAATTCCAGAAGTGTTTGGGGTTTTTTGCATGATTTTCCTGTAGTTTGATGTAGTAAGACTTTTTGTCTCTAATCACTTGTTTTTTGGCTAGGTTTCTCAGCTGTTTATATTTTAGTAATGTTTCTGGTTGTTTGTGGCGGAGGTAGACTTTCCAGGTTTTATCCCTTTGGAGCATAATGTTTTTTGTGTCTTTGGTGAGCCATGGAGTGATCTTTGTTTTAACTCTTTTAGTTCTTATTGGGGCAATGGAGTTAAGGACTGATAAGAATGATGTATTGAAGTATTCAACGGCTTTGTCTAAAGATAGGATTTTTAGGGGGTTCCAGTTAGTTTGTTTAAGGGAATCAGAGAAAGTAGTAGGGTTGAAGTTAGATAAGTTACAAGTGTGGATGTATTGGTGAGAGTGTGAGGACGTGGGAGCAGCTCAAATAGTATAGGCAGGGAGGTGATCTCCTAAGGAGTCGGGAAGGACTCCAGATTCTTTGATTTTGTTAGTATGAGATACTAAGATCCAGTCAAGTATGGAGCCAGGGGGGTTAGTTTTGTTAGGCCTGGTAATGGCATTGGTAAGTTGAGTGAAGGAGAATAGGTTGATAGATGAGGTGGGATTAGGGTTGTTGATTTTTCCTCAGTCGATATTTACATCTCCTAGGATGTAGGTTTCTAGCTTAATATTGGAGGAGGTCCAGGAGAGGATGTCCTCTAGGGTGTTGATGTTGTTACCTGGAGGAATGTATAGGGAGATGAGTGTTTAATTTTAGAAGGCCAATTACTAGTTCAGCATTGGAGAAAGAAGGGATGAAGTTAGGGTATGGAGTAATGGATAAGTGGTTGGCGTAGATTAAAGCTCCCGCCACCTCTTCTACTTGGGCGGTCGGATCGGAGAGAGTGAAATCCAGAGGGAAGGAATTCAGAGTCAGTTATATGAGGTTTTAGCCAGGTTTCAGAGATGGTTATTATGTCTGGTAGGTTATTGTTAAGCCAGGCATGGAAGAAGGTTAATTTGTTTAGTAGGCTTTGGGCATTGATGGTGAGGAATTTGAGTTTTTTATTTAGGGATTTGTTGTTTGGGTTGGGGTGGTTAGTTGGAGAGAAGTTGGGCCCGGGATTGGGGTGGATATCACCAGCAAGGTTAAGGAGAGATGGGTGGAGAGTATGTTTATAATGTTTGGATTTGGTAAAAGGAGTATGGAAGAGTTTAGGTGTAAATTTGTAGACATTAGTAGAGTTTGGGAAAAGTTTTAATTTTAGGAGAAGGATAGGCTGGGAGTGAATTAAAGAGGGTGAGATATTGTGGAAGTGAGATGAGAGGTTGTTGTGAGGATGTAAAGCGGAAGGGTGTAGTTGTGATTAAGTATAGGAGGTTACATGATAAAGAGTAAGAAGAAGGAAAGGTAATAAGGGGATAAGGAATTTAGGTAGAGGGGAGGGCATGTTAGTTGGAGACAGTTAAGATATATGGAGATGAGAGTAGAGTGATAGTAGCTAGGAGTGGGGAGTGGTAATGAGAGTCAGGTGTGTTGGGGGAGAGGTGTGTGAGAGGTTTGGAAGGATAGGCTGGGAGAGTGGGAGGGGTTAAATGGGAGTGGGAATAAAGGTAGGACATCTGGGGCGGGTAAATATGGGGGGCAGGGTAGGGGAGATCTATAGAGATCTACATATATATATATATATATATATATATATAGATATAAATATAGATATATAGATATATATATATATACATATATATATATATATATATATATATATATATATATATACATATATATACACATACATACATACATACATACATATATATATATATATATATATATATATATATATATATATATATATATATACAGATAGATCTATATATGATCATATATATAATGCCATACACAGATCTATATAAATGCATATATATATGAATATATATATATGTATGTACATGTACACACACACACACACATATATATATATCCTTATGTGTAAACATGACTGTTGTATATACCTTCCCAGATGTATCACAATATATTTATCTGATATGTATATATTTAGATATAACAACATACGTGATTCAACAGTAATATCACTAGCAAGAGCTACACAATTGTAGAAGTCATAGCAGTTGTCCAATACTATTCTGTATATGTACTGACAGATATATTGGAACAACAACAGCTGTCTTCAGAGCTGTGATGGCTTAGTGGTTAACTGCTGTGATGACAGTATACAGGTTCCTGGATTCAAGACCTGCAATGGCTGTTTATTTTGTTGCTGGGCAGAACAAGGGCTGTTGGATACAGAGTGGTTAAGGCATTTTTTTAGCAGCTTTATATGGGTTTGAATGTCGATAAGTGCTGCTAACATTTGGTTAAACAAAAAGGCGCTTACACTGTGTAGGCTTCACTGACCAGTACGCAAATCTGCTTAGCATTCATATTGCAGCAATGCTGAAACCTACTTAGCATTGCTCAGCCCTGGTAACCAGTGCTCACATTCCGGTCTGATAGAATAGCAGGGTAATGACATCTTTAATAAGTGTATTTAATGCCATGTACATAATATGTGTCTATGTGCTGTCTTTACAGTAGTAAGGGGTGTGAGTCTACTCTCTGGGACTCCTGAGAATATATATGGCTTGTACAACACTCTTTTCTATTTGAATGTGCTACATACATGGGTAGTATCCCATGTTATATGCAGTCACACTGGCATGTAGTGTATCATTACATTACTACTGTTGACAGTGCTTTCCCAAGTAAGAGTAGATTGCAAATTGTAGTACTGGAACCAAACACCCCTGCATGCAAAGATTGACTCTGAGTCCTCACTTTTGTGTTCTTGGTATTTGAGCTGTGTCGTATTAAATATTTTCTACTGGATATTGATCTGACATGTGGATATTAACTGTAGACTACTGTGCATATAGGATATGTCATTGAGGGCTGCTGCATGAAGTAATGGCATACCTATCAGTGTCAGACATCTATCTGTCAACACATTCATCCTAATGCATAGCCAGTTGGCTAGCTGATGTCTGTCTGTCCGCTGTACAGATGTGCAGATGCCAGGTATCCATCTTGGCTGCTCACAGGCAAGCTATGCTTGGCTGACACTGACATTTCTGCCCAGGTGTGTTATGAATGCCACAGCTAGGAATCCACACCCTGTATGCACCAAATGCCATAGATACCTCAACTACACTACCACAGTCAACAGAACATGCTTGGGTACAGGTCTCCAAGACAGACACTGAACATGTTATATAATACCTGTTGCATACATGTCAACTGGAGCACTTCACTGGCCCTCTGCAAGAGGCAACCAGATAACTGGATGTTGCATGTAACTCTCACCCTGCGGATCATCCCTGTGGTATCTGTTGATAGATGGTCTGCTGGCACATGGCAGGTGGCATGACACCACTGTACACACGTCCTCTACACTTCCCATCTCCCCATGGGCAATAGCCTGGCACTCAGCTATGAACACCTGCACCAATGGATCCCACTACTGACAAATGTGTACATGTTCATTACTGAGAATAACAGTGTCTGTGTGTTTGTAGACCTGTAGTTGATAATACCCTGTGGCCCTTCACACCTACCGCAACCCCATTGCCATAGTTAGATGTGGCTGCTGCTGTACCGGACATTACATGTACCTTGCAGATAACAAATAAATGACAAGGCCACTGCACAATGTAGGTTGAAAACTTCAGTACTTATTCAAGCCAAAACGAACCAACGGCAGGACACCAGTTTAATCCACAGCTACAAAATTTTATTACAGACTTAGCGCTTTCACCTTACAAAGGCATCATCAGAGTCAAAAAGCTGTTGCATCAACTCACTTTTAAATAATAAAGTCTGTAACTAATAAAATAATAAATCAATTGATTCATTAGTTAATTAAACCATCATCCAGTAAAAACATTTTCACAATCAAACATTGAAAGTTATAATAAATGACCTTAAAGGGCCTTTGCAAGAAAAATTTTTTAAGTGACACTTAATACAATTAATATGCCAAAGCAAATATAGTAATAATTATGATAATAATGAAGTATTGAATAGCCAACTTAATGAACTCATTTCAATATTTATGTTTCTTAGTAAAATCTAAAAATACTAAATAACATTCTTATTCCAAATGTTGTTACTAAGTAGTTATTTCATATTTTATTTTATTTTATTCTATTTAATTTGTTTTAATGATTATAGTACAAATAAATGTACACAGATCCAGTCCTATAGAACCTGGGATCTATGCACCAAAAGGGGTTTAATAGAAATAAAATCATTGAGTCCAGGGTAAGACATGGCATTTAGCCGAAGCTGCCACTCCATCTCCTTTAAAGCAACCTTGTTCTTAATATCACCACCACTATCTAATAAAACCCTGTCAATCACAAAAAACATGAATCTCCTAAAGTTGTTACATTTGATACTATGGAGGTACAACGCATTATGGGAATCCTTGTTTTTGATGGATCTAAGGTGTTCAGGGATCCTATCTTTTAGTCTGCGGGTGGTCATCCCGACATAAAATGCCTCACAGGATGAGCAGTTGGCCACGTAAACTAGATTTCTAGTATTACAGTTGCATATTCCCGGACAAGCCAAGGTATATTTATATCCAGAAACAACTACATAGGGGCCATCCGCTACATACCTACAGCACCTACAACTTCCACACTTACCCATCCTCGACTTATGATGTTGTTTGTTTCTTTCAAGCATGTCTTTTAGATTCTTACCCCTACTGTACACTATCACCGGGTCTTTACCCACCACTTTCTTCAAATCATTGTTCAAACAATAATCCCATACATTTCTCAATACTGTACAAAGTTCTATAGATTTATCATTGTAGTTCAAAATGAAACATGGACCCTTGTCACTATTATCCTTGTTATTGTTGTTATTATTGTTGTTCACCCGTACCGGATCCAAGACATTTAAGGAACCCATCCCTTCTACACCTACATCACTCAAAATAGGAGCATAAATACTACGTCTTTTTTTGTATATTTCTTTCTTCACACTTCGCAATAAACTAATCGGATAACCCTGCTCCAATAACATTCCAATTAGCTTGTATATTTCCAATCTGAATGTCGCATCGTCATTTACCAACCTGGAAGTTCGTACCATCTGCCCTTTTATTACCCCCTTCCGTTGATGAAAGGGGTGGCAACTGGTAAAATGCAATAACGAATTGAAGTAATTGTCCTTCCTATAAATTGTACTAGACAATACATTGTCTATCTTGGAAATACTAATGTCTAAATAATTAATACTTTCTGCTCCCCACGAAAAGGTGAACTTGAAAAAGCCAGTTGTACCATTCAGGTACTCAACAAATTCTTTGGCAAGTGCTTCACCTCCTTTCCATATGATCAAAAGATCATCCAAAAATCTGTTGTACAAAATTATGTTGTTCATATATTCTGATGAAAACACATGTGCCCTTTCCCACACCAAAAGCACCAAGTTGGCATAGACCGGGGCACATTTGGCTCCCATGGCCACACCCGAGCTTTGTTTGTAGATTTCTCCTTCAAATTTAATGAAATTGTTATTCAAAACACATTCCATCAAATCACAATACAGGTTTACTCTAGATTTATTAATGGCATTGCTGGAGTTGAGGCTTTCAACAAACATATCTAAACCATCATTATGAGGTATAACCGAAAATAGGTTAATAACATCTATTGTCAAGAAACTATAATCATCCGTTATACTCTTAATGCCTCTTAATCTCTCCAAGCAATGCCAGGAGTCCCTTAGGATGTGGGGCACTTCACCTTGAACTTTCTTGATCTCATGATCTATAAAGGCCGCAAGGGGCTCAGTCTTTGATCCTCGTGCGGCAACAATTGGTCTAAATTCTAAATCATGGATACCCTTATGCACCTTGGGTATCCCGAAAATACAAGGTACCTCTGGATTTTTAACTGACAAATAGTCATATTCACTTTCACTAATCGTAGCTTGAAAGAGTGCATCATGCAAAAACATATCAATTTTAGCATATGCACGATTAAGTTCGTTAATGGAAGCCAAAGAATACATATTTTGATCACCCAAAACTCTAGTCATGCACGTCAGATAATCAATTTTGTTCATAAGTACCATCCCACCCCCCTTGTCCGGCTTCATGCACCTCACATTGTTTGAGCTAATGAATTCTTTGAGCAATAATCTTTCACCCCTGGATATATTATCCTTAAATGTACTAGGCAATGCACAAATTCTTCTGAACTCAAACTCTAACAATTTCTCAAAAAACACAAATTCCGGACAAGTGGGTGGGTTAAATGTACTTTTTCTTGTTAAAGAAGCACCTAAATTACTATGTCCACCCATATCAAAGTTCATATTGTCATTGAAATACTTCTGGAGGTTCAACCTTCTGACAAACAATTTTAAACTTGATAAAACATGTGCTATATCTAGCTTGAAATTGGGGACATAACTCAGACCCCTCGTGAATAACTCAAAGTGTGTGCCTTCTATCTCAACTTCAGTATAGTTGTAGATAGTAAAACCTTTTTGTTTAGTTAACATACACTTTAAACCTCCATCAACAGCAACACCCATGCTGTCATGCGACAACCTAGTGTCAGTACACAATACATTGTTGTCAAAACCATTAGCGATATGATAACCACCATTACTCACTTCTTCATTCATTACTGATGTGTTGCTAATTGAACAAAATACATTGCCCACATTAATTTGGCTGTCTACAACCACATCATAGGTAGTGTCACTATTCGTATTCCTTCTAGATTCAATTTTGTCATTGAAACATAAATGCAAAGGCCCATCTAAAAGATTTACATTAACAGTGTTAGATCTTTGAACATTAAAAACAGATGAAAACATGTGAAAATCACCATTCACTTTACTACTGGAAACTTCACCCAGTCTCCCTAGTAGTAACCCCCCCTCCCTCTCCCCCTCCCCCTGATATGTTCCCCCCGAGGAAAATAGGCAGTCCTTGTTCCTTGATTCAACAGTCTCTTGGATCTCCTGGGACCTTGATATTCGTCCAAAAAAACTTCATCGTCTCCACCAGGAATATGATCAATACAATCGTCACAAAATTCCCCTGTGTCAATATTTTGTGACATACTGCCTTTACTAAATTCAGTATTAAAAGTCTGCTTAAGCCACTTTTTCCCGGGTGGAAACGCATTCCTATTGGCATAATCAGTAGTGTCTCTAAGCAATTTTTTGTTCTTAACCAATCTACTTTGTACTACATAGCTGTCCAAGTCTCTAATCACTTTCTCAAAACTTGTTTTGTGCTGGAAAAAAAGCAAGTCAGTCGTGATACTAGTGTGTAGTTTAGTTATGTCTTCCCTTAAGGAGCACATTTTGACATTGTTGTTATCAATAATAATATCAAGTAGCTCCATACCTGTACGATCAAAAAGATCAGTCAATTGTCCAAAGGCCTTGGATTCTAACTCGATTCCCATAGGACGTTTCCACACTCTTAGCCCCTTCGGCACTTGCTTCCGTTCCTTAGACTGAGCCAAAAACCAATTGTCCAACTGCATGGCCCTGTATTTAGTACACAGCTTGTTAAACCTATATATCTGCTCCTTTAAGGAGGGCTTGTCAGCTCCCACTTGCTCTGAATTAAATGTATTTTCGCCAAAGGAAGGAGTCTGAAACCATGACTCCACACGGAAAACATTTTCTGATCTCGTCGAGGGAACCGGAGGTACAACCAAACCTGCTCCCTTAGTGTTTAGTTGACGCCCAACGCCTTGCACTGAATTAGCAACCGCTCCACTATACGAAGCGGAAACGTTAGATGTATTAGGCAATTGACCGGGCACAATTGAACTTGCCGGTGGTGAGTGCAGAGTAAACAACTCTGCTTGCGTATCGGACAAACCACTCTCAACAGCTTCAATGTTGATATTGGGTCAATTGTTTGTGTTATTACATGTACCTTGTTACATTCTTCTCCCTAAGGGCTACCTGAGGCTTGCAGTACCAACACAAAGCTGTTGTACAAATGGGTTGATAGGCATGGGATACCATCTGATTCCTGGCAAGTGTATGTGTGCATGTGTGTATATTTGTAGGATACAGCATTCTGAGGCCACATTCTCATAATACAATGCACCTTGCCACACAGTATTAGGGATTGTGATGTTGCTGAACATAGGAGAGCTATGACAATGCATCATCCTACTATCCCTGTGGCATGTGCATTAGATGCATATCCCTGTAGTAGCAGTCTTGGGCTAGACAAGGAGTTGTATTGCAGTCCTGGTCAATGTGTGATGGTGGGTATGTCAAAGTGTTATCATGGGTTTCAGTGCATACAATATCCACTGTGGGGTGTGGGTGCTGGGTATACAATCTTCACACCATGGTACCCCCAGTACATGTCCCATGTTCCATTGAATGGGGGACCACTGTCACCATCAACCATACAGGTAACTGATAACACCATCCAGCCCAGTTATGCATGTGCTGTGTGCAACCTATCTGTAACAGAATGGACAATTTGACAAAGTAGTTAGCACTGATAAGCCTAGGTGCCTCAGATGTGTGTATGACTGTTATATGTTTGTCAGTGTGTATATGACAGTATGTCACACTATGTATTGTCCATAAACAACCAATGCACCCCCCATTACCATACTGTACAAGCCTGGGGATATTCCTCACGTAACATGTAACCTGGTACACACCTCATCCTAAAACCTGCGTGGTGTGTGCAATTAAGGACACGCACATCAGTAGCACTACATACCTAGGTAGGGGTTCTAGTCCCAGTTTGGGCAAGTAAGAGTGTGCGTGTATGTGAAGGAATCTACTTCCATTTGCAGAATATACATGTCCCAGGAGGTTATCTGTCCAAGAACTGCCTGACAAATGCTAACATTTCACAGGTATCATTCTGTGGAAATACATTCCATCACAACTAGTGGCAGATGTGTAAATGCCTTCTTCCCCAGTGTATAGGTGTATAGCGATACTGGGGTTGGTATATATAGCTGGGTGTGTCTCTTGTGGACACAGCCACCATCATTGCAGTTACTGTTGAGTGTATCCTCCTGCTTTGCTGGCCGTAATACTGTACAGTTCATGTTAACAGGTTAAGTAGTTGTCTATCAAACTATCTGTGGTTCTACAGCACCTCTCACCCTCAAAAGGGTAGGGTTGTGCCACACACATAGCACACCTATGTTTACTGAGTTGAGGATTGCACTACATTGGCGAAGGGGACTTATACCCTGCCATTACCATCATCAGTGACATTAAACTAGCAGACTGCTTATTTCCCAATGTGTTGTTGTGCCTATTCTGTCTTGGTAGAATTGCTAAAATGGATTCCTTGCACAGTTACATCCATCCATGTGTACAGTATTCTCTGTGTATTGCATCAGCACCAAAGCCTCTGTGTGTGTTATATACAAACGTGGTGAGTACCACCCAGTACACTTACCATTGTTTACTGTAGAAGGGCTGTTGACATTAGACACCATGCACTCACCTGTATACACCACCCCCAGACCTATCAGTCATGTGGCACATGCAGTAACTGTTATACAGACCAGTGATGTGTTCACCTGTACCCAGGATATGGCACAGTCAAGGTGTCACCACAATGCAACAACAGCAGACCATCATCCTGCTGACACATGGACACCTACAAAACAAACAGAATACATTATGGAGACCACAATTACTCAGTGTTAATAACAGCTATAATGTATCATGGCTGGACAGCTACACTTCCTAACATGTAAGCATTAAACTTTACTGCTGACATGTTACACAGCATTACATTGGTACACCATGGTACAGTCACCCTGTGCATCAGAACCATATTAGCCTGTCCCTTCATCAATGTTATGGATGACAGAGATGTGGCACAGGTATCCTCATATGCACAGGGTGTGTTGTTGGTTTGCCAGAGACATAGGCTGATCCATATGTTTGACACCATGTGTGTGAGTGAGGGGGTTTAATTATTAATTTGGCTGTTGTGATGTGGTGTGTGTAGGTATAGGGTTGCCCTAGCTGTGTTGGGATTGTGCGTGTGTATGAACACAGTTCTGCCTTGTGGATGCCCTATACAAGTTGAACAGCTGCAGACCATACCTGGCAGGGTGTGCAGTTCATCATCTCCGGCAATGAACATGAGAACTGTGCCTGCCAGGGGTTCCACAGGCACCACCAGGTACAAGTCACATTATGGTGCTCTCCCCTGATGATGACATATGGCCGCTAGATCCTGGAGCCCTCTTGGGACTAACAAGGCCCACATGCACATGGCCTGCTGTGGTGTGGTGTAGACAGCACCCTCCGTGCAGTGCTGAGGCTGGTACTGCCACTACGAGAGTGGCACTGTGTTCTGGCACATCCACGTCAACCTCTAGCTGTTGGTGTTGCTGGCCTAAGTCCATGTGGCCATTGCAACACTCCAACAATTCCCAATACTATTCTAGCATGTCCAAAGGTCAGTTGTCAATCTCCTCTCCGGTCCAGCTGGTGAATCTGGGAATCTTGAGGCAATGTTACAACTGCCTCATGTACACAGACAACCCTCTCCTCCTCCCAAAAAATTCCAACACATGTGAGAGATGCAACCATATAGCCAAACTGGAGGCTAAGCTCTCTCAACTCATTACTGGCGTAACCAGTCAGGAGGAGAAGGAAACCACACTCACTACAATTCCAGTCTCACATAGACCTACCACGGCAACAAACCAAACACATAAACACACAAAAACATACTCGGAGGCTCTAAATAAAAATCTGCCTAAGCAGCAGAGACCTCCAAAGCAGACACCCAAGCAACCGCTACCCCAAAACAAAACACGTGCAACACATAGCTCACAAAGCCAGTGTGCCGAACAGTCACAGCCCTTAAGGCTAAACAACACACCTGCTACACTTGTAATAGGTGACTCTATCGTCAGGCACACTGACGTCCCGCTCACCAGGCTGAACAAGGAGAAGGTCACGGTGAGCTGCATGTCGGGCGCTAGGATCCGCCACATAACACAAGCACTCAGGTCACTCCAAGGCAAGTACAAATATGACTCAGTCATTGTCCATGCTGGTGTGAATGACCTGAGACGCATCCCTGGACTACATGAAAAGAGACATAGAGGAGCTCTCTGAGCATGTAGCCCAGACCGGTATGACCCTGACCTTGAGTAGCATCTTACCCTCACCAAGAATGATGCCACAATATGAAGACAAGATGATCAATTTCAACAATTGGCTTAAGTGTTGGTGTCATTCAAAGGGGATCCAATGCCTGTCAGCCTGGGATGACATGCTCGACAAGCCACGATGCTTCACTAGGGACGGCTTGCCCCTGTCACCCATGGGCTTTCGGATATTGGCAAAGGCTCTTGCTACCCCCATAGTGCCTTTTTTAGGCAAGGTTCAAAAGACAAACCCACCTCCATAGGTATCACTAGGGATAAGAAACTAAGAGTAATGCTACTCAACACCAGAAGTCTAAACCTCAAGATGCACGCACTCGAAACTCTCCTTAGCATGGAGAACATCGATATCTGTGCAGTAACAGAAACCTGGTTCAAGGCTCCCGAGAGCACCCCAGCACTACCAGGTTATACCTCATACCATGCTTTTTGGCCCCAAAACTTGGACCGAACCACAAAAGGAGGGGGAGTATCAATATTCACAAAGATACCCACACCTCCAGGTTGGTGGCACAGCACGAAGCATCAGAAACTATCCATGTGCAACTAACTGTGGGTAAAACTGCCTTCCAGTTTATAGCCTGCTACAGACCACCCTCCCAAACACAGGAACCCCACTTGGCCTTTCTGAGAATACTGGAAAATATGAACGTCTCTCCAAACACCATTATATTGGGCGACTTCAACTACCCAAACATAGACTGGGAGCATTACTCTAGCTCCAACACCCTAGCCCAAAGGTTCCTAGAATTTATAAACTCAAATGCTATGGAACAACTTGTTACCACTCCCACAAGAGGGGAAAACATACTGGACCTGATCATCACAAACATGGGGACACTATGCTCCAGACCAGAAGTGTATCCCTCACTGGTAAGATCAGACCATAAACTAATCTCACTGGATATTCACATCCCGACCCCACCCCCTGCCCAGAAAAACACAGTTAAAAACCTCTAAAGCAAATTTCACATGCCTCAAAACTGAGGCGAAATCCTTTAAAGCCCCCGGGCCTGTGGAAAATACGGCCCAGACCGCAGAATCCTTTATAAATGCATTCTATGAACACCTTCAGGAATGCATGGAACATGCAATCCCAAATAAAACCAAGACCCAATCCTCCAAAGGCAGACGTCCTGTCTGGTGGACCCCAGCCATAAACAAACTATACAACAGAAGGAGGAAGCTACTACATGATAGAGCAAAATCCCAAAAAGGGAAGGCATCTCTGATCAGTATTAGCAAAAAACTACGGGCACTCATAAAATCGTCTAAGGCCAGCTTCGAGAGAAAAATTGCACAGGACACTAAGGATAATCACAAGGCTTTCTTTAGTTATGTTAGGAACCTGGGTGGGAATTCCCAGATATGCTCAGAATTAGTCCAAAATGACAAAAAATACACCAAGGAATTTTCAAGTCGCAACTGTCCAAAGGTCTTTGATATCAATATCTTTTACAACTGTAGTACTGATTGGGCCATTTACATGGCCACGTGCAAATGTGGTGCATTTTATATTGGTCAGACTTCAAGATGTTTAAGGTTACGTATCTCAGAACATTATAGTAATATCAAACAGAAAAAGCTTACAAATGCACTGTACAAGCACCAGTTGTCACACCCATCAGCAATATTTCTATTCACAATTATTGATGTGATTCAGGGTGACTGTAAAAATAAAATTGGTTGGCATGAGATTCTAAACAGAAAAGAAAAAAAGTGGATCATTAAGCTGGGTGGGATTTTCCCTCCAGGACTTAATGAATATTTATAAAGTTTCCACCAATGGGAATTTATGCTTATATATTTAACAGGCAGGAATTACTGTGAGTTTTGATACACTGATGAAGGCTGTGTAATTCACCAGCCGAAACCAGTATGTGTTTTTTCTGCTGTGATGCTTTAATTTAATAGTTTTTTATCACCACTTGCTGGCTCCGGTTTTGTTTTTTGCTGGTATGATATCATTGGGGGCCGTGCATTACCCATGCTCAGGAAGAGGTTGTTGGTGAAGCTTTGGTGTTTTCACTTCCTGCTGGGGCTGGTGATCCTGTTGCTGCAGCACGGATTCGTTGCAGCATACCATGTCTTAACCGTTTAGCATCATTGCCGACATTTGGTGGATTTATTCATTACAAGAATTGGCCTTTTGGGTACTGGAACACTCTACAACCTTTTTCTTTTTACTTAAATGACAACTGGTGGATTTTCTTTTTGTTGAGGGAACGTGACTTTATACTTCATTGCGTATACGCCATCTTGTTTCGTTAGCTGGACTGGATGGGTTCGTATCTTGATGTGATTCTACCATTTTGTGACCATTACTTTTATCATCTATTGTAGCTATGTGGATTACATACTTGCATTGAACATCATTTGACTTGTGGGACTTATACTGTCTATCTGTATTTTTTGTGTAAGGGCCGGCTATATAACGACGTATGTATTACGGATGCTTGGGTTACAAACAGCTTTCCTGTTTATCGTATTTGGGTTCTATATAATTTGGTGACTATCGGACTTTCCGGTGATATATTTTTTTCAGCAAGAAGGGACTTTACATCTCATCGCTCCAATTTGGATTCAAGAACTTAAAGAAGTTTGAGTTTTGGATGGACATGGACTAATGGTTACTAAACATGCTGAACTATGTGGAATATGTATGCCTAACGGGGATACGTTTTTTTCTGCATATATTTATACTAAATAGTTGTTATTTAATTATTGAACAATTTGGAGTATGTTTTTTGGTGTTTTTGAAACTTTTTGTGTATGGGCAAGTTTATGTCATGTTATAACACACTATGTGCAAAGATGGGCTCGAGATACTTGTAGTGAGGATTTTTTGGTCAGGGTTCCAGTATAAGGGCCATTACGCAGTATCGTGTCTATTTACGGATACATGGGCTTATAATCAGTTTCTTGCCCATCGCATTTAAGGTTCATTATATTGTGCAACTATTTAGATATTTATATGACATTTTTTTCAGAAAAAAAGGGCATCTATATTACAACATATTAGTTTGGAGCTAACAACTCAAGGAACTTGGGGCTTTGGGTTGTATGAAGATTTACCGATATCAGATGTGTAGTATTCTTGTAGTATTTATGCTTTACAGGGATAGGAACATATCTTTATATACTTATATACACTAGAAAGTTGAGATATGTCCATTCAATCATCTAGGTGTTTGTGAATAACATACGTATGGGCATAACTATGTGATGCATATAATATATGTTCTGTTTTTGTATGGGTCATAAGTTGATGTCCATATTTTGTATTACCTTGGGTTTTTTTACAATATATGTGCACCCATAAACATACTGTTTGATTTTGGGGCCCTTATAAATTTGGCTACCCTGATTCATGATATTTAAACATATCCAGGATTTGTATTGGAATACACGATAAGTGGTATATGCCAGATATTTAGAATTACATTCCATTAGTCTAGTTCTGGGCAATATAGCCTGTTGGTCTTTGATTTAATAACAGTGATAGTAGGGGGATAATTTTTTGAATTATAGGGTTATTTGCCTTGTTTTGTACAAATACTGGTACTATTGACTCAATGGTCCTTAGATCATTATATGACTAGTTTTATAATTAATAATTGGGGTACTTTTAGTATGTTTAACAAGCATTATTGAACTCTGGTCTTGCAGGGATAAGTGGCACTATATACAAACTTTGGATATCATCAGTAGAGTTGCCTATCTGATATACATTGGATGGTTTGGGCCTGGCAAGCAGTAGTATTCCATGGGGTCTTATATCATCACCTTTTGTAGGTGATTTGTATGTATATACCTGTTCATTGTGGATATTAGATGCAGTTTTATATTGGTTTTGGTGGTCAGTAGGGTCTACACACATATGGTGCATTTGATTCTTTTTGATTATTACAACCATATGTGTAGTTGCTGTCAACAACGTATGGTCATTTTTTGATTATCAGCGATCATAGAGGGACCTCTATTTTAGCCAAAACAACAATATATTTATAATATTATAATATTCACCTACTTCCAAATATACATTGTAGATTTGGGATATTCATGTTGGAATAAGCTCTCCACAGGTTATATTTATGTAATGGTCATCATAATGGTTTGGCACATGGACATCCAAGATAGTATATTTAGATCTGTTTTGTAATAGGGAAATCACCACAGAATTAGTATTCATTGACTTCTTTTGGCATAATACATGTTTGCCAATAGACAGTTGTGTGTGTTTTTTATACATTGTGCCTTTATTTAAGGTACACTATTGTGTTTCGTTCACAATTATATAAACGCTTGAACATCTTTTGGACAATATAGTATTATTTATACTTTATGGAAGTGCATAAGAGGCTTCATTAGGATTTAGGAGACCTCATTCCAGATTGGACAAGCTTTGGAAGTCCTGATTTTTATTTGAGGTTTGATTTTCAGAACCTTATCCACTCTAACTTTTGGTTTTTGAGCTGCAACCTTGGTTTCTACAGCCTCTTTCATTTTTGGCTTTTTCATTATAAGGGGGTGGTCTTCATCTTCTGCATCAACACATATTTATCTACTAGTAGTCTCAATTGGACGCAGCTGTTGTTCTTATAATAATTTTTAGAAATATTATTTCTGGAAGCTGCTATTGTCCTTATTAACAACTTATCTTTGCTGTCGTGGTATTCTGGATTGACCATTATTGACAGCTACACAGTTTTTTTGTGGTCCATATCTTTACCATCATGGATTTGTCCAGTCTCATTTCTGGTTTAGTGGCTGATCGTGAGGATTTAAGGGTTTTTGGTTTGAACCCAAATAAAGATGTGAATGGAGACCTGTTGGGGAATTGTAACCCGGATATTACAAGTCAAAACTTAATTGATGACTTGAATAGATCACTCAGGGCCTTACGAGCAAATGTATGGCATAGTAAGCTTTTTAAGGCTTACCAGGCAGCAAATATCACCCCTAGGGGATTAAGAATAAGGATCATTCCGCATGTGAGTGATGCAGATGATGAACTAACCACACAATGGGCGAAAATACAACATGAAGCCACAATGTCTTTTGTGGTCGAACTTTACAAATTTCATAATCGAGCTATAGATAAGGGGTTGTCTGAAATCATGATTTTGGCAGATAAGTTAAAAAACTTTGAACAGGAGCCTTCTTTTGAAGGCAAATTGAGTAGAGTGGCTCAGGATTTGAAAAAATTTGATGCTGAATTACGGTCACGCAAGATGAAAAAATTTAATAGAGACCAAGAGGATTATTCCCGGGGCAACCCATTTTCCTTTCAATCTAAGCATGTGAGGTTTAATAACCTCCCAATATCAGATAAGAAAAGGAAAAGACCCAGATCCATCTTGAGAAAAAGTAATTATAATGTTACCTCATCATGCGATGATACATCATCAGGTACTGACAATGAATCCTTGACAGCAACAGGATCACCATTGCCCAAAAGAAGCCCGGGGGTAGCCCCTTTAGGGGTACACGTAGACGGGGTGGGCGCAAACACAAAAAGAATACACAATGTACAGGGACTTTTGGAGTTGGCATTGGGGACTTGAACCAAAACACTGTTAATAATTTCTAAATTTGTCTGATTATGTCTTATCTGATCTACATGTGAAAATCTTGAATAAAGGCCTTAATTTTATTCCTGGCACCATTATTTCTGAAGACACATTTGCACAAGATTTGTTTAGTTTTTGTAGATTGATTAATTTGAAAATGTTTTTTGGAGATTCTGGTGTGGATTTTGAAAAAGGCAAATTTATATATCATGCATCTAATTTCTCCCCACCTATGAATGCTGTGGTTCATCAATTTCAAAATAGTGTTCTTAGGGATGTTCACTTTCATGGTTCAAGTCTGGCCTGGAAACATAACAATATAACTTTTAGGGAGAAAGAAGCCATACTGGAACTACAGAAAAACAAACAAATTGTGATTACATCAGCAGACAAGGGTGGGGCAGTTGTAGTACAGAATTGGGATGATTACAACAGTGAGGCCCTTAGACAATTATCAGACACTAGATATTATAACCACATGCTCAATGACCCTGTACTTAGATTCAGTAAGTGTATTGAACTTTTCCTAAAAAATGCCTTGGATAGGGGTATAATCTCCAAAGACACTTTATTCCAACTAACAATCAGGGATTGTAACTCTCAATATATCTACTTTCTTCCGAAAGTGCATAAAAATCTTACACATCCACCGGGGAGACCTATAGTGTCTGGAAGAAAATATCTAACTGAACTCTTGTCTTTGTTTTTGACAAAATATCTCAAACCTTTGTTGGGTTATCTTCGGTCAAGACTAAATGACACTACAAGTTTTTTACAAATCATATCTGATGCTCAGTTGGAAGAAGATTGGTATTTATGTACACTTGACGTATGTGCCTTATATACCAATATCCCACATCAAGCTGGCCTTCGGGCCTTGGCGTATTGGTTGGAATATTCTGGTCTATATGATGTTTCATTCAACGAATTCTTGGTGGACATGGCTAGATATGTCCTTACTTGCAATGTTTTTTATTATAAAGACAATTGTTATTGGCAAATCAAGGGCACGGCTATGGGGGCTTCTTTTGCCCCCATATACGCGGATCTTTTTATGGCTTATGTCGAAACCAAGTTAATCTATGATTCCACCAGAAATATTTTTCTTCCAGAATTGGACATTTGGAGACGATATCTTGATGATATCTGGCTAGTGTGGAGGGGTACTGAGTCTAGTTTGTTGGCTTTTCTAGAATATTTGAACAACAATGAATGGGGTCTAGGGTTTACGGAACAACATGATACCCATAGGATGATTTTCTTGGATGTGGTCATACGTAAACTCTCTGATGGCACACTTGAGAGTGAGACATACAGGAAGTTCCCTCAGTACAATTCATTGTTGCATGCTACAAGTTTTCATGCTCCTCACATAGCCAATAACATCCCGAAATCCCAATTCATTAGAGCCAAACGGATATGTTCACAACATTCAACATATCATAAAAATTCGGAGGACCTTACACATAGGTTTAAGCAAAAAGGTTACAAGACAGGGGTTGTAACTAATGCAAGGAGTCAGGTGCAAGGCATGGAGCGTAGTCAGTTGCTTCAATATAAGGACAGGGATAAGGACAATACATCACCTAAACCACTTAGACTTACAACAACTTATGGGAGAAATACTATGGGTTTTGTCAATATTGTACGGCGTCATTGGAATATTTTGCAGAGTGATCCAGAAGTTGCCAGGATTATCCCTGACAAATGTATGTGTTCATACAGAAATGGTAAAAATTTGAAATCTTATTTTAACCATTACAAAACCAGGGATATGAGAGGCAGGAACAAAATACAAACTACCATTTCTGGACACAATCTGTATGGTTGCTTTCCCTGTGGTCATTGTGTAAATTGTAAATATATTTGTACCACCAAGGAATTTTCAAGTTGCAACTGTCCAAAGGTCTTTGATATCAATATCTTTTGCAACTGTAGTACTGATTGGGCCATTTACATGGCCACGTGCAAATGTGGTGCATTTTATATTGGTCAGACTTCAAGATGTTTAAGGTTACATATCTCAGAACATTATAGTAATATCAAACAGAAAAAGCTTACAAATGCACTGTACAAGCACCAGTTGTCACACCCATCAGCAATATTTCTATTCGCAATTATTGATGTGATTCAGGGTGACTGTAAAAATAAAATTGGTTGGCATGAGATTCTAAACAGAAAAGAAAAAAAGTGGATCATTAAGCTGGGTGGGCTTTTCCCTCCAGGACTTAATGAATATTTATAAAGTTTCCACCAATGGGAATTTATGCTTATATATTTAACAGGCAGGAATTACTGTGAGTTTTGATACACTGATGAAGGCTGTGTAATTTACCAGCCGAAACCGGTATGTGTTTTTTCTGCTGTGATGCTTTAATTTAATACAGTTTTTTATCACCACTTGCTGGCTCCGGTTTTGTTTTTTGCTGGTATGATATCATCGGGGGCCGTGCATTACCCACGCGCAGGAAGAGGTTGTTGGTGAAAAAATACACCAAGCCCACAGACATTGCCAACATCCTAGCTGACAGGTTCAGTGCAAACTTCTCCCCCCTCTCCCCACCAAAAGGGCAAATATCTATCCCAACAGAGTGCTGCCCCCCTGACATCTCAGATGCTCAGGTAAGAGCCGCCCTCTCCAAAGCAAAAAACACAGCATCAATGGGACCAGATGGTTTCCCGGGCTGCGTCCTACATGAACTCCAAGAAGAGCTAAACCCAAACATAAAACTACTGTTCAATCTTAGCCTTACTACAGGATATGTACCCAAAGAGTGGCGTACAGCAACAGTGGTCCCTCTCCACAAAGGTGGTGCCTCAACGGATCCTGGAAACTATCGCCCCATAAGCCTGACTAGCTTGGTCTGCAAAGCTATGGAAAGGATCATCATGGACCTCATAAATAAAGATATTGGGGACCTACAGGCACTGGATCCTACCCAGTTTGGCTTTGTTAAGGGCAGATCTTGCCTCTTAAACCTGGTCAATTTTTTTGAAACAGTCACCAAGGCCATTGACAAGGGGAAGGTGGTCCACACAGCCTACCTGGACCTCGCAAAAGCCTTCGATACAATACCCCACTCGGGCATTATAGATAAACTCACCAGCTTAAATATAAACCCCTATGTCACTAGATGGGTTGCAAACTGGCTCAAGGACAGAACCCACATGGTTAGAATTGCTGGAGCCATGTCAGACTCCAAACCAGTTACAAGTGGCGTCCCACAAGGCTCAGTCCTGGGACCTCTCTTGTTCGGTATATATTTCTCGGTGGTACAGGCCAACACGGAAGGACTGTGGCTGACCAAGTTTGCAGATGACTGCAAACTGGGCGCCATAATCAACTCTCCAGCCGACACAAGCATCCTCCAAAAGGGCCTCATAGAAACAGACAACTGGTGCCAGAGCCATGGCCTCAAGCTAAACGCCAAAAGTGTATAGTCATCCCTTTGGCAAAACAAAGCGCCCACAAATTACCACATAGGTGGTAATCCATTAAGTACAGAAGAAGTCATTAGGGACCTGGGGACCCAAGTTGATAGCAATCTCTCATTTGACAACCACGTGGCCAAAGTGGTTAGAAAAACATTTTATATAGCCCACCTAATCATGAAGGGATTCACATCTAGATCAGGGAGGTCATCGCCTCTTTACTCATCCCTCATCAGGCCCATAATTGAGTACAATGCCTTTTGGGATGTACCTTACCAGACACCTGCAGCAACTGGAAAGACCCCAAAAGTACCTCACCTAGTGGATCAAAGGGCTCAAACAGATGCCATATGCTGCGGGTTAAAGAAACTCCAGCTCTACTCAGTGGCATACCACCTGCTCAGAGGCGATCTGTGCCTGACGTATAAAGCCATGTCCAACCTGGAATTAATGGACATGCTGCACCTCAGAAAATCCAAATCCCATCGAGCTACGTGCTCGAGAGACTTGAACCTCAGCACTGAAATAAATAGGACATGCTGGAGGGACAGATTCATAACCCAGAGGCTCCCTTCACTCTGGAATAAAATCCCAGTCCAGGTTAGGCAGAGTCCCACATTGACTCTCTTCAAGAGGAATCTTGATGAGTGGATGGGAGATCATAGGTTTACCCCGGCTATCACTTCTGTGTCACTGTTAGACAGAGGCACAGTATACTAACCTCAAAAAAAGGCATAGCAAAATTAATTTAAAATGGGTGGCGAAAGCTAAACACACTCTGGCTAGGCTTATAAATGCCCTAGGGCAGATAGCCTAGTATGAACCTATGAACCTATGAACCTATGAACCTATGAACAAAGTATCCCTGGTGTCTAGTTTCCCTACCAATGCATATTTCATGCTGCAGACTTTATTATACTATCAGCTGTCTTGTGATTACATTTCAGAAAAGTATTCCTGGTGTCTAATGTGTCTGTACATGTCCATGCACTGCACGATTTCTAAGGAAGTTAAGAGGTATGAACACACACACACACACACACACACACACACACACACACACACACACACACACACACACACACACACACACGCACACACACACACACTTACAGGTGAGGATGCACTAAGATATTACACACAGATGTCTAATGTGTCTGTACATGTCCATGCACTGCACGATTTCTAAGGGAAGTTAAGAGGTATGAACACACACACACAGACACACACACACACACACACACACACACACACACACACACACACACACACACACACACACACACAGACACACACACACACAGACACACACACACACACACACACACACACACACACACACACACACACACACACATACACACACACTTACAGGTGAGGTTGCACTAAGATATTACACACAGACCTCTCATTACCCATCCATCAACACGCATGACATATGGCACTCAACAGCATGCAGTGCAGCTATAGTCAATCCCGGTTGCCAACATTATACATCTCTGTCATGCATGGGTTGTGCTAGTAGGTGATGCCCCTTCCCCTGAAACACAATGCACTCATGTACACAGTATTGCTGTCCACCTGTTTAGCACCCTGGCATGTACTGTGCACCATACCTCACAGGTGTACACACCATTACTGAATGTGTATATTTGTGTCAGTTATGTTTGCTCTGCTGCTCACAGCCCCTATGTGTTTCTCCAACACATACCTGGGATGATATGTGGACAGATGTAATTTGTGAATGCCTGATGTCTGATTTATAGATCTCATCATCAGTGATGCATGTATGGCAAATAAAATACAATTACACTGACAAACTTCAAACTTTGCTGTGGCTATGGGGTGTGTACACACCCTTATTGATATGGCACCCTCTTCCCTGATATGCCATGAGGCCATATTATTGCATATGTTAACATTACATGAACTTGATGTATGACATATGACTTGTGCAATCACATGCAGTATCAAACAAATGTGTTAGTTGTGCAGATGCTGATTGAGATACATACAATTTGTGGGTGCATATGTGTGCACACCCTTATCATAATGGTTTGTTGCACCAACTGTTATGTGTACTACAGCAGTCACTGTTCCTGGAAGGGGTATACTAGCACGGGCCATCTGCCTTTGCCAGTATTTGGTCACTCTTCCCTACAGATGTCCCCAAACTCTGCATGATTGCAAAGTCAACTCATGTGCACAGCCCTTGGAGGTCACACAGTGTTGTCACTATTGCTGTGGAGTCAGGGTTATGTCTGACACAATTCATGACCATGACTGTGTGCAGATACAGCCATTCTTAGTGAGCTCTGGATCTCTGTTTCAGTGCACTGTTGTTTTCAGGATGACATCCCCTCTCCATCCTCAACCTTTTTGCAGATGCTTGACAACTGTGGCCTACACATGTGTGCCATTTTGCAGTGTCCCAAACTCTGAACACCATGTGTACCAGCCTATTTCCTGCTAATGAATTGCAAACATACAGGTGTATCCTGGCACCAGCAAGGTACAGATGGGGATGGTGGGCCTGAGGTGGGGTGAGGTGTTGGTTGTTCAGCACATTCGTCTTAATTGATACTGTATGTAGGTTTCCAACTTGGTCTTGGTACACCAGTACACATTGCAGTGCATGAATTTGGGGGACTTTTGTTGTTATGCATATGCTACCTGTAGAGAGCCTTGGCTGATGTTTCTGTGGTACAATTGTCCCATCTGATTACCCTAACCTATGGGCCACAATTATGCAGAGTCCAGACAATTGCTGACACAGGTACTGCACAGCCAGTACTTGCTAGACATTCCTGCAACTTCCTCAGTGTTGTGGAATGTTAATAGTTAGCCTACATGACCAGTTTGCAACGTGTCATCTTCTGTCTTGGATGGCCATCTGTTTATTTCTACATTAATCCTCTCCCATACATCCTTGCCACATACGCAACTGTCTGCACTGTTTGTCATGGTATATGCAATAGTGATGTGAGGCTACATGTCCAACTCCTGGGTGCTGCCTGTTGGGTATGGGATCCATTACATGGCTTGTAAGATGTGTGCAAGTCATGGCTGCCTCTGTTTCAGGTAAATGGGCACATTTGATGGCCAAATGTCTTGGACAGCAGACCATTATTTGATGTGAAATTGAGAACCTGTACTTGCTGGAAGGTCCATACTCGTGAAGAATGCATGCTGTCAGTACCTCAAAAGCTGCTTCCACAATATGTTATATGGAGTGTATGTACACATATTTTTCCAGTGTTTGTGAAGGTATGTCTTCCCCATATTTACTGTCCTAACATGAGATTCCATATTACACATTCATTGCTCATGTTAGGACCACATTGCAGGTTGTAAGGATTGTGGAATGCAGTGTTGTGATATGCCATAGTGTAGATCTTTAACAGTTGCCATTGTAATAGTGGTATATATACTGTTGTAGCACTGTATAAGGGTGATGTTTCAGACATGTCCTTGCTGTAGGCCATTTGTCCCACCATTATGTTCATCTCTGTGCACACATCTTGCAATGACAGGTTATTAGTTAAATTGCAGGACTCTTGCATACCCTTCAGATATGCCACCATGGTGACCACTGTGATGCAGTGCAGTTAACAGCAACACTAAGTGAACATGTACAGCATGCATTATGGGTAGGTGTGTTAAATGTGCACATGTGATATATCATGGCCATAACATGACCAGTGTATTGGCAAACCTGAACAAACACCATACTCACCAGCTACAGGCTGCTGCCCCAGAGGTATACTAGAGGGACCTACATAGTTGTGTGCGAAATGTGATGTCAGTAGCCACAACTGTGGCATTGGTACAGGGTGGGATCAGCATTACAATACATCAACAGTACAAACCCACAGTACTACAGGTTATGTACATCTGTTTATTACTACAACACAGCAACAGACTATATATATTTCATCTCACATATGCATGACTAAACTCTACAGATGCAGATGAATACACAGCAGTGGTCTACTGATGTGCCCTGTGGGCTTACCTGCACACTCCTCAGCCGTTGTGTAGGTAGCACCCACCTCCACTATGCTCTCCATCAGGTCTTGTGTTTGCGGGCGGGCAGGTGACCCGAGGCTTGCGAGGAGCTCCTCAACATGTGTCAAGAGGGGGCTGATGCATGACCCCCCCTGTTGCAAGCTGGTCTCCCCTAACCACAACAGCATGCAGACGGGTATGGCGGAGTAGATCAGTGCACCAATGTCGGACCTGCTCATAACTGGGATTATGCAGGCTGACATCGTTTACTCTGTGGACAAGATCATTCCACAGGGCGGTCCTCTCCTGCAGATCATGGGCTGTATACCCAAACAGGGTGTGGTAGTACTGCACCAGGTATGTGATGATGAAGTCATTCTCCTAGGGTGTGTAAATCTGAAGTCTCTCCCAAGACATTATGCCTGAAAGACATAAAGAGGGAAACAGGTCTGAGGACCTCATACTGCAAGGATATAATACTTGTTAATACACATCGCTGTCTCCCCCCACCATATCTGCAACAACAATCTGATCACACAAATCAACTGGTATGTCTACAGCAGACCTACTGTTGGGACATATATTGTATTGTACAACAATTTCTGCAATGTGTTTGTAGTCATGTTCCATGTTGAAAAACTATCATTGGTGGCCTGTTAACAATGTCACCTGCATGCCATTGTAAGGGCCACTATGGTTCCATATATGCATGTGTTATGTTTGCTATGTGACTGCTGCACATCTGTTGTTTTGTGTTAATGGTGATATCTATGCATGCTGTTAGACATAATCCTGGAATGTGTGGACTATTACTACCCACATATGTTCTATAACAGTGACACAATAGTAAATTGGAAAGAAAGTTGCCAGTAGAACCACCTCTCCCACCTCATCTGGCCATGTTACCAGGCCACATCAAATCAGGGACCCACCCTGGGACCTCATCATCTACTGGTCCTGCACTACCTTCAGGTAAAACCACCTCAGGGGAAGGTGTTCACCCCCCCGAGAGCACACACAGACATGATCTTGTCACCCGAAGTTAGGCCCAGGGTCTGGTGCATAGGGAGCTCCACAAAGACTTGAGTGATGTGCTACAGCACCTTGAGGCCCTCAGTACACAATCACAGGGTCCGCATGCTCCTCCTGCTCACACCCCAGCTGAGGCACCTTCTGGGCCGGAAGATGCTGTTGTGACTGCCTATGGGTGGGGACCTTGGTCCCATTGTTTCCATATGGGGGCTCATGGGCTTCCACATTCCAAACAACACTCCCCATCCAAGGTGGTTACCCACCACATGTGTCATATACTTCCCCTGTATGCTGTCTTGTCTGTCTTCCAACCCAACCTACCTCCCTAAATATACCTACTATCCTTCCCCAAAATACCAATCACACCTTCACAAACAAGGGCAACGTGTTCTCAACATGGAGTTCGCACCAGACATAACTGCCATTTTGCACACACTTACAGCTGTATATATATGTGTGTATTGATATGTGCGATGTTCTCTCATACATATCGTGCAGCACTGTCGTTCAATAGTAGGGGACATGTATATACATATATATATATATATATATATCTATATATATATATATATATATATATATATATATATGCGTGTGTTTGTATATATGTAGACATATACACACAAAGACACACACACACACATATATATATATATATATATGTGTGTGTGTGTGTGTGTGTGTGTGTGTGTGTGTGTGTGTCTGTATATCTGTAGACATACATGTGTGTATATATATATATATATATATATATATATAAACACACACACACACACACACACACACACACACACACACACACACACACACACACACACACACACACACACACACACACACACACACACATATATATATATATATATCTACACACACACACACACACACACACACACACACACACACACACACACACACACACACACACACACATGTATATATATATATATATATATATATATATATGGGTCTACCTGATAACTCCGAAACTGCAAAGTGCCGACGATGAGAGCACCAACAATGGAGATGATCGACAGTTGAAAATACCGACGCTAAGAACACAGACATGTGAAGGTAAGTGTGGGGTTAGGGTTAGGGGCGGATTAAGTGAGTTAGGGTTAGCGCGTGGGTCAGGTGAGTGTGCGATAGTGACAGACTGTAGGGTTAGTCATGGGTTAGGTGAGTGTGTGATAGTGGCAGACCTTAGGGTTAAGGTTTGGGTTAAGGTTAGTGCATATATAGTTGTGTATGTAAGGTTTAGTGTAGGTTTGTAAGGTTTTTTTGTGTGCTTGTGTTGTGTGTGTGCTTTTTGGACAGGGGATTGGTTTTGTTTGTTGATTCTAGGGATTATGGTTTGTCGGGCATGTGATGTTTCGTGTTTTTGAACTTTTGGTTTTGTGGTGTCAGTGATTTCGTTGTCGGTGTTTTCACATGTCAGTGTTATCTGGTAGACCCATATATATATATATATATATATATATATATATATATATATATATATATATATATATATATATATATATATATATATATATATATATATATATATATATATATATATATATATATATATATATATATATATATATATATATATATATATATATATATATATATATATATATATATATATATATAGATATATATATATATATATATATATATATATATATATATATATATATACGGGGTGCATTCTAACATAAGGTCCACACTGTTTAACTCTCATTCCATTAGAGCTGCACTGTTCTGCCTTGCTATAACACAGACAGGTGTCACATGTGGACACAGCCTAAAATTAGGGGGAAATATATAGGGACAGATTGCATGTGATCCTATTACATACCTATGGCATTTGCACATGCTACATTACACGTTAACATGACTGTCCTGCAAGTGGTGGACTCTGAAACTCATGTGTCTATCATAACGGCATTACTTCCTCCACCAGCTATTTGCCACACTAATATACATGTCTTGCAGTACAGAACACATACTATGATGGCTTACATCTTGTCATTCAATGCTGATCCTTGCAGTTGACAGGCATGGCCCATGGCCCACAGGGACAGACACTATTGTCCATAGCAGTTGTTCAGCAGACATCATTACAACAACTCCTGATGGCACATTAAAATCATTCCACATCATCTATCCCATTATTATAGGCCAAGTACTACATTCAATTACATGCATACATTTTCACATACCTGTTGTAGGATTGTCGTCTCTTCTGGATGCAGTTTGATGTATCCCCTTAGTTAACTTGGGATATTTGTAGGTTCAGTTGTTGAACAACTTTTTATTTACTTTTTGTTTGTTTGTTAGTTTGTTGGTTTGTTTGTTTCTCTCTTTCTCTCTCTGTCTCTCTCCACTGCAGGGATTGAGCTGCTTTGAATAGATTGCAGCATGGATTTTGTAGGTGATGCACATGATCAGGTGATGGCCTCTGCACCAATCAGTGTCCACCACTTGCTACCTACATGCAGCCAGCTGTGTAGTACTTCCAATTATCACTGTCATGGCAACCCACTACTGTAAATTACTAAATCATGTGGGCATTGTCCCTTTAACTTTCCTGTATGGAGGACATCCTTCCTTTGTGTGGGCAGAAGTATTACAGACAGCAAGTAACAATACCTCTTACAACAGGTCTTGCAGACACAGGCCAACTACATATTTGTATAAGGATCCAAACCTACAGACAGTGTGAGTATTGCTGTTATATGCATTGTATACTGCTTGTTTTACGGGTATATGTCATATGAGTGAATCACACAAATTGCAAATGCTCATAATATCAAAAGAACTGGACCTCAAACTTCCTATTGTGGGGGGGGGGGCTGCACCCCCCACACTCCCCACTAAATATATATACCAACTCTGCGATCGCACTACAGTGAGGAAAGGGCAAATATCCCATTCTCACTGTACCGTGATCTCAGAAAAAGCACTTCGAGGTCTGGTACGTTGGATATTATAAGCATTCGCAATTTGTGCAATTCGCTCATATGATATAGACCCGGTTTTACAGGGTTTGTGTGTACATACAAGTTAATCATGGAATGCAGTCTGTCTGCATAGCTCTCAACTGTGGGCCTATCCACATGATGGCCAGAGGATTGGCTATGTTTTGTCTGTCCACCACACAGGTCTTTTCTCAGATATATCACTGGCATTCTGTCTGAGTGCTATCAGTACATGGCTACATCCATTTGTGTTTTTGACTTCATATTCCTGAATAAGGGTATGTTGCAACCAATCCTGTAACACCAGCAACTTTCTCAGTGTATAACAACAATATTGCAAATATGGACCTTTGTTCCAGCCTCTGTCCTTCACCTATATACCAGGCTTTGTCCATATGTCATGCAGTAAGTGGTTGTTAAGTAGTGGTCTATCATTATGTTGTGCTGGCATTCCTGCCATCATTCCAGTGATGTTGCAGACCCCCACACATATTATGCAGTAGGGTCCATATATATGTGGATTACAGATGGACAAAACATGTGTATCCTTGTACAGTCCAGAGGTCAGTGTATGTAACACTGTTATATGCCCCTGTAAGTCATTCTATGAAGGAGGGGTATGCACCATGTATAACCTAGACTGTTACGTGTGAGGGATATCAGTAGTAAGACACCTTAATGTATACGGCTGTATATTTTCATACATTTTACCTTGGGAACTCTGGTGTGCTAGTGCTTACTGTCTTAAAGACAAT
This sequence comes from Protopterus annectens, assembly GCF_019279795.1. Taxonomy (NCBI): domain Eukaryota; kingdom Metazoa; phylum Chordata; order Ceratodontiformes; family Protopteridae; genus Protopterus; species Protopterus annectens. The sequence goes on from NC_056735.1 coordinate 521,512,026, forward strand.
TCTGTTTATCAGTGTGATAGTGATGTTTTAGGTTAAGCATTGTTATGTAACAGATACATCTTCATTGTGACAACTTAATTCTTTTCCCCCTAGGGGTTGAGTACAGAGTGTAATTGGAGGCTGCTGAACTACATGTGCATTGCTTACTGTTGATTGATTCTTATCTTCTGGGCCAGTGTTTCTTTACTGTTGTACTAATTGAAGGCCATGGCCTGGACAGCAACATATGTTATGCTTTCAGATTACTGTATAAAATGTTTTGCTTGAGAGTTGCATTACTCAGTAAGTATATATTTTCAAACACCTAACAGCTATATTAAATGGCATATACAACTAAAATAGTACACACATAAGCATTTCTTATATATGTA